>NC_041343.1:11337848-11637848 GCF_004354835.1 Perca flavescens
GACCCTGCAGTGACTCTTCTAGTCATGTAAACAGTTGCTTTGCTGTCCTTATGAACTCCCAGCAACACAAACAGAGAAAGTGTCCTTCACAAATCGGATTACCCCAACTCAGAATTTCAAATTTTCAAACTTCAAGGCAAAGTTAGTTTTCACTGATTGTTTTCCTTTTAAAAAGGTTGTCATAAGTCCAATTCACTGTAGGTTACCACGGCATGAAGTCACACAGTGCAGAAATGTGGAGAATTGTGTGTGAACATCAGCAGATGAAAGGACCAGTCCGTTTTGAAAGTGTTTCCACTAGACAGGGGACATTTTAATTCAGCTCTGAAGCTAGTTCCTTGCTAACTTGCTTCAAATGACAGAAAATGTCCCGCAAATGCATCATTCAGCCTAAGTAACACATCCAGTAACTGTCAACTGTGGATGCTTATTAGTGACAGAACTATTAGGCATATCCGAAAGAAATAGAAAGGAGAAAAGACAGATTAGTAAACACAGATCAAGTTTTGACAAAAGAGTCAGGACCAATTGTGAATTATGAGTTGCAGGATAAATTGAGGCAAGTTGCAACATTTTATTTCCCAGCTATCTTCAAAGCTGCACATTGCGTAGTTTAGGTTTGGCAGTTTGTGTCTCCCACATGAAAACTCTGGCTTAGAGGACAGTGAAATCCATTGGCGTTGACCTCGAAGTGTCACCCTATTACACCTCACGTTTTACAGTAAGTAATGTCAGACTCACCACTCCTTCAACTGTTTCTGTCAATAAGACGTGATCCTGTCAGCCAGGTGTGTATGTCCTGTTGAAACCAAGCGTTGTCGGTAAGCACCTTCTCGGATTTGCAAATGCTCGTACTCTGACAAACGAACTGCTGCTGACATTAGTCTGAGTTTTTGCTTTGTCAGTTCTCAGGCACACTTCACCGACAGTAGCACCGGCTGTGCTACTGTTACATTATCATTGCTTATACATTCACTGTGTTAATTTAAGGGTGCAAGATTATAAAGTTGAAAATAAAGAACGAATGTAAAGAGTTGAGATGACGGGCAAAGGAAGCGCAGGATTAAGAGCATAGTAATGAACACAATAGGGAGCTGGAGGACAGGAATAAATGAGAGGAGCAGAGAAACACAAAAGGAGAGGAGAGGCTAGAGTAGAGAATAACAAGAGTAAAAGGCAAAGGAGAAAGATACAAAGTGAAGAATAAACCAGGAGGAAACAAAATAGAAAAGAGAGAAAGAATTTAAAAAAGGGAGCAGGAGCAAAACATTACAATTATTACAATAAGAAGAGGGTTGGAGAGGCTTGGAGACAAATAACCCGCGTGTATAGAGAAATGTGAATAACAAAAGGTAAACATTAAAGAAGAGAAGCAACAAGACATAGAAGAAATGTAAGGAAGTTGGAGGTAATTTAAAGGGGACAGAGAACAAAGATGAAGAAAATCGAAGAGTTAAAAAAAAAAAACAAGGGAAGGAGTAACTGTAAGTGGTGTAAAAATAGTCAATCAACAACTGTGAATGTCATTATAAACAAGTGCAAGAGCGTATATAATCAGGAGAAATTAATCTCTAAACGCTCATTCTCTCAGGTGGAAGATTACGTCAGTAAGTTTTAAAACACAATGTATGAGTCTTAAGTACAACGTTTTTGAAGCAAGCATTTCAGAATTATTTTTTCCTTTTTAAATGCGGTTAGAACACATATAAGTGTGATAAGAATGTCAGCTCACATATGGTATAGAAACCAGTATTTCATTTGGTCTTATTTCATGTATTTAATTTATAGATAATGGCATAACGCTGAAAATAATTTTTTTTTAATTTTTTTTTCTTCAATTCAAAACTAGTATAACTTTGAAGCTACCACTTGTGTACCTGTGAGATAACTGAGCTTGTCCAATTGGCCACACATAAAGGATATATCAACAACGCATGTCGCTGAAGAGGACAACATATGCTCTCTCAGCGTGTGGATGTGTGACTCAAATCCTCTGTCTGAGTAGATTTAGATTGTTTTCTGATACAAAATGTCAAAGGCACTTGGAGCATTCAGAGCAGTTATGTGAGTCCAGACCATTTCTTCCACTTTTGTGACAGTTGGTTTGGTAAGACACACGCAGCTGAAAATAGCTGATACAAGGAGGTGGTTGAGTGCGATGCAGCTCCTTCTGGAGGATGGTGGTGCGTGCTTGGTCTGCAGTTGAATAGTGAGGTTTGAGCATCAAAGCTGTGGATGTGTTAATCGTTATATGCTGAGAATGATTGACCAATTATTTTTTAACGCATCGGCCGTCGATATTCACTTAATACCAGAATGTCCAATTTAAGCCTTTTCATAATGTGGGCAGACTTTGATATCATGGCCATAATATGAAACAACTTGAGATTTTACCAACGATTGTAACTGAGAGTTAGAATGCCACTCCATGTGTATCTGTCCTGCTTGGAAGTTCTTAATTACGGGCCTCTGAGGTTGCTGGAAGGCAGCATAAAGTACCCTCTATTCTGTCTTCTCTAAAGCTGTAGGCCATGTCTGCTGGCTGAATTAATGATTGGGCTCACGCATGAAAATGAATCAGGCTCACCCAAAGGGTACACTGCCCTGTCAGCTGGAATAATGACTGTAGCGTAGCAGATCACTAATGAGAACAGTAAACAGTCAATTGTTCCATAGTTGGCCAGAAAAAGGAGTTGTGCTACAGCCTGGTTATATTGTTACAGACCTCACATGGTAAGGGACACCAGGTTAAGTTTGTTACAGAAAAGCAATTTACATTATGAACAAGCATAAAGATGACAATCTAGTTTGCCGTGTAGAAAAAGATGACTTGACGGTCAAAAACACTCCTAGTATTTGAGAAACTATTAAAGCAGAGAACCAAACGATAGGGATTAACACAACACAACAAATACAGACATAGGAAGATATTGAAATTACTCGAATAACAAAAGTTTTAAAAATCATATAATCAGAAACCAACTATTCAGAGAGATGAAATCTTTGAAAATGAAAATAAAAGAAAAACTAACATTGTCCAGTCCAGTTATTTGAAAGGAAAAAAGACAATGCAAATAGTGTTCATTAAAGTCAGCTGTAAAGAGATGGGCAGAGAAAGACAAACAGAAAGACAAATTGCACACAGGTATTCATTGGAAACACACACCCCTTACCCTTATCTTTGAATGGTATCACCACATGCAACCACTATACCAATTCATTTCTTAAACCTCCCTCAGAAACAGTATATACCTTGCAGTTTGCCATTTTTAACTTCAAAAGTGAATGTGACATCCTGGCTGTTTGATCTTTTACTATAAGATATGTTTTTATCAAAAATACTTAAAATTGTGATTGGGCAAGTTTGGGTCACTGTGAGACTGAAGCGCACTACATAGTTTGCTACTTGTTATGTCTTTATGTATCGACAGAATTGTTTCCTGACTTTTTCTTTTTTCTCCAAGTGTGTAAAGGCTTTTTCACTGAGCCATGTATTCCTTGTCCCTTTGCACTCCCACTGTTTGCCTATGGAGGGTATGAACAGCCATGTAGGCATGGAGTTGCATTCGCCGCTTCTTTTCATCTGACTGTGAGAAGCTTGCCTGGGAGGACCTAATCCACAAGAAGCTTTATGGCACACTATCCACTCCTGAAGATCCCACTCTGTTCAACCAGTTGGAGTAGTGCAGCAAAGAGGGTGTGATCCCTCACTGACTTCCCACATAAGGAACTTGCCATTTGTGTTTGATAAGGACAAACAGGATATAATTGGATAACTATTTTTGACTACTGTTTAAAAAAATCTTTTTTCAAATGGCATGTTGACAATTCTATTAAAGTATTGCAGGAATTTTCTTTTTCTGTGAATTATGCAATATTTTCTTATATTTTGTTAAGTTAATAATCAACCATGCATATGATTGGAACATGCTGATACTAAGCCGGAATTATGTTTAGTATGTTTGCAATCTTAGTTTTGTGTGTTAGCATGCTAACATTTGCTCATTAGCACTAAAAAAGTAGGCTACAGCTGAGGCTGATGGAATGTCATTAGTTTTGCAGGTATTTGGTCATAAACTAAAGTATTGGACAACATGACATTTTTAACTGATGATGGCGCTAGATGAAACGTTTAGGACTTAACGAAGATATACAATAAATCCTGACGAGGGTTTTCTAAACCACATTTAATGACAATCCATCAAAATAATTGCTGTAAACGGATAGAAAAAAATAATATTACGGCCTAATTAATAAATAGTGCTGGCTGCTTCAATCATATCGCACTGGACTTAAGCTGCTGTGCAACATTAACAGCCAGGAAAAACAAGCAAGAGGGAAATGGAACAGTAAAGCCGTGGGAAGAACAACAGGTTTTGTCATGTGTTGCTGTGCTGAGTGGAGACTTCCCATAAAGTAGCCTAACTTTGCATCTTTTAACGTCTAGCCTACTATAGCATCTCCATGCATTTTTGTGTCTAATTCAACTGTGCCGCTTCTTTACAGGAGTGCCTTAGAGTACATATTGCATCAGACCAAACACCCAATTTTCTTTGGTGCCGCCTTCCTTCTATTTCACCAGCGCAAACCCTTGGTGGTCCTTTGGTAAATAATTATAAAATAAGACAAACACAATTTGACTGTTTAGTGCCAAAATACTGTATGGGCCACACATCCTTAGAACGTCTCCCTATTAGTCTTGTGGGCTTTCCATTTAATAATGTTACCGGCAATAATTATTAACCATTAAAACTTCTGTTGAAGACAGATCTTAGTCAGACCTATAATCAGTCAACCAACCATAAAGGCTGTGGAAAGGGCTCTTCAGTTTCAGCTGGTACATGAGGTACTCTCAGTTTAAAGATGATTTTTGTCCAATGATATGAATATATGGCCAATGATAGAACTTGTAACACATTTATAGTATAATGTGAAAACATAAGCATTTGTAGAATAGATGGGGAGAGGAGAATTTTTATCCTCATGAAAGTGAATTTTTTTTTAACAGGTTCAAGCATTAAATGGGCATGTCTGATTCAATTATATTGTACATCATGTTGTGCTTAAAGGGACACTCTGGGTTGTTTTGAACAGGCATATAGTGAATACGAGACTCTTAAAGAAAGGTTCTCATTTTATCAGTCCTTATGAGACTGGTCCTGTTAGGCAAACCTTGCTGCTCTTTCATGCCTTGCTCAAATCACCATGGCAACACACCACCCCTGCAGGCGTCTGCCAAATTGACAGTGTAAAACAGAGCGCACACATCCACCCATTCATCCAACCCCCTCTCTTTTTTTAGCAGAGAGACACCGGTTATATAGTTAATTAGTTTATGTATACGTTTATCAATTAGTATAAACTGTCATATGCAAGCTATACAATCAATGATTGCTTTGTTCCCTTTCAAGGATTAATTTGTTGGAATTCAAGAGAAATAAATGGCAATAGGTGTTACTGACCAAAAGCCTTGCAGGTTGAGATGGAATCAGGCGTAGGAGCAGGATCACAGTGTAGGAGGATTTAATAGACCCTTACCTGCAGGGTATACAGGCATTTTCAACAATTGAGCTGTGATGTTAGTAAGCTGTTAGAATGCTGGAGATGACACACATTGTGACAGTTCACCACTGTTTCTACATAAAGAACATCCATGCACTTTCAGCATACAGCATGCGTCAATAGGCTTTTTACCGTAACAAATCTATTATTTTTGACATTTTTCTTTTAGATGGAGCAGAAAACCAAATGTGGGTAATTGACATGACTAACATACACAATTGCATGCAAAAATACATAATACATGTCTGAAAATGTACTTTTGGATGTGATTCCGTGAACACTAAATGAAAAGCGCAAGCTTGTTTGAAGATATGTTTTTCCAGACCTGTGAACTGATAGCCTGCAGACTGAGAGGTCTTTTTAATAGACACTCCCGAAGGATTATAGAAAGCCCAAATGTTCTGAGGCTATGTATGATGCACTTGACAGTCTCTACTTGGTTTCACTGCAGCAAATGTAAGTCATTACAATAAAATGTGTTAGATTACAAAAGATTTTCAAACTTATTTGGAATCTGACCTAAAAATTGCACAGTTGAACAGCAGTTTTCTTAATCATCGATCTGATGTCTTCTCTCCTGCATACTAAAACAAAAAAAAATGAAATTTAGATTTGGAATACGAAATAAACTATAAATTATTATTCTTCATAACAATTTCAGAACAACTGGGATCTATAACATTGATTTCCAACTATTATTGCACACAATGAACAAGTCATACCTTACCTAGTATACATACATATGAAAAGAGATTTCCACATATATGGTCATAAGCGGTTGGTGGGGTCCCTGCTGTGCTAAAGATTGAAATGATCTATGCTCATTAACAGTCCCTAGTGCAGTCTAATTAGCATGTAATAGGACACCAAATCCAGCACAGGAGGCTTGTTATTTAAGGATAAAGCTCATCTTTCATTTGAATGCATTTTTCATAAGCTGCTCTAATTAAGTTTCATTAGCATTATTAATTAAACATGAAAAGCTTCTCATTTCCTCTGTATCTTGGCGTCTACTTCAAAACAGCACAGTGACATTTCTCATGGTAATGGCAATCTCCATCATGATATCTTATGCCTCAAAATGTGCTCTTGTCCAATTCTTGAATACTTGAGTAAAAAAACCCTACAAAATGTTTTTTTTTTCCCAAAATATAATATCCAAAATAAGTCAATGTGTGAACTCCTTGCCGACTGTGACCCTGTGGAACAGACTGGTGCTTGAAAACATCCTGGTATAAAGTATCACAATGGTTAGTTGAGGACTACAACGATGGATTACAAAAGCCTTCTGCTCACAAAACTAATCTCTATCCCTTAGGTTCACCCAAGATAGCTCTGTGTGTTACAGTTATTCATTCTTACTCAAAACCTTTTCAAAGAAGCCTCTTGACACCATCTTAATTCTGTTTCTCTGTCGCCTGTAAATCATGTAGAGTAGAGCCCATCTGGCATACTGGTGGTAGCTGGACTTGGTTTCAGCAAGCAAACTTTTTTTCTTTGCCACTTTAAATATGACTCATTTTGCAGATGATGTAAAAATATTTTATACGTCAATCTTTAATTTATATGCAAACAGTATTTTCAATTTGGCAACTAATTTGGCTAAATTATCTAAAAGATGACATAAACAAAACGTCTCTGAAAAGTCGGTATTATGGCAGAATTTTAATAATCCTAATCAAAATTGATGTATACTGTGCATTGATGTGCACAGTATCAACAGTTCTACTGGTGTCTTAAGTCGAAAGTTTCACTTTCATTTTTATGTATGATGTCATGTATAGTATAGGATGTCGACGACATTTCATTTACAGGATTGTTCCGGTGCCGCCGGAGGTTCAGCCGGATGTCTCTCACCTTCCTCTTTCTTTGTGTTGGCATTCTAAACTGCGGTCGATTCGGGAAACATCCTCCGAGCTAGAACCGACAATCAAAATTATCTTTATCTTTTTTTTGGAGTAACATTCTCATCACACACTCGACAGCCGTTTTAATTCCAGAGCTCGCCTCCCTACATGCACATGTTCCACTAAAACAAGAGGCACCGTACCTGCGTCCAGCGCTAAGTGTCGCCCAAGACCAGAGCACATTTTTCTCCCATCCTGGAATGGTTTGTGGACTAGCCAGACCTTCCTCCACAGCGCTGTGGAGATAGGTCTGGCAATGCAAGACTATGTCATGTATAACAATCCTGAGTCCAGTAAATATGGTCTGGGCAGTTTCTATTGCGGTTCAGTGATCAAAAGCACAGTTTTTCTAACTAATTCATTCTTTAACGTTTACAAAATGGAAAACATTTTGGATACCCCTTGCAACTGAAGTTTGTCTATGACAGTCCCTTCAGTTCCAGCAGTTTAGTCCTTTCACAGACTGATCTCATAAAGTGGTGTATGTATGGCACGCCAATTCGTATGCCATTTTGGCATGTTATCAAGACGCATAATCGCTTTTTAGCGCGTTTATCAACGCCGTTCGGCCGCCATTGACCTACATTACGTGTGAATTTTCGCCGTAGCAAGTAGTATGAAAGGACGTAAGTCCGCAGCGAGAGGTTGGTTGGGGTGGTGGATGGGTAAAACGCAGGACTTTCACCCAGGAGAGCTGAGGATTGTGTCCCGCGTGTGGAGTTTTTCAACCATTTTTTTTTTTTTTTTTTTTTTTAAGCCTTCCCCAATGTTTCTTTCCTAAACCCAACCATTTATTGTTTTCCTAAGGGTTAGACATTGGTCACAGTTGTGTTTTTGTCGTTTTTTTATAATTTTTTTTGTGTTATTAAAGCCTTTCCCAATGTTCTATTCCTAAACCCAACCTTTTCTTTTTACACGCGTAACATTCTCGCGATAGTACGGCATGTAAACATATACACCACGTGGTGACGCCACGTGGTGTGTATGTTTACATCAGCTGTATACAGCGTAGACATACACGTGGATAGCTCAAAATGCGTACAGATAACACGCCATTTGGCTTTAGGAAAGTGGCGTGTATGTTTACGCAAAGTCATGATGCCATGTTGCCTGTCAGGCTAAACTTGATGTCTGTTTCTAGTCTAATGCCCTGGAAGTTTGGAAAGTTATTTTTTTTTCTTTTAAAAAGCCTTTGCACAGCATTTGTACTTAAGACGGTAGGGAAGTGATAAAGGTGCTGCATTGAAATTGTAGAAGCAAATTATGAATAAGCAAGAAAATAGCTAACAATATGCAAAACTGGCAACATGCTAGCATTTTCTTTAATAAGAATGTTCTGTTAGGGATGTGAAGTATGACAGTATTTATGAGTGAAAATTTTGGAGCGTTTTTGCATGTCTATACTGTGAATGTGATAGACCAGAAATTGCGGTCACTTTACCTAAAACGAATAGGGGATTGTCACAGCCTAGTGGAAGGTAAACATGTTTAAAGTTTTAGTCCCCTTCAGTTTCAACAAAGATGACAAGTTCATCTTCATCACTCTTGCTCCACTTGTTTGACCCAAGCAGAACATTTTTGTTTCAATACATTTCGCATGAATACCCTGCACTGTATCGAAACAAAAATGTACTGCTTGTGTCAAACAAGTGGAGCCAGAGTGATGTACTTGTCTTTGTTGAAACTGAAGGGGACTAAAACTTTAAACATGTTTACCTTCCACTAGGCTGTGACAATCCCCTATTCGTTTTAGGTAAAGTGACCGCAATTTCTGGTCTATCACATTCACAGTATAGACATGCAAAAACGCTCCAAAATTTTCACTCATAAATACTGTCATACTTCACATCCCTAACAGAACATTCTTATTAAAGAAAATGCTAGCATGTTGCCAGAAACCGCTATTCAATTTCGGTGAAGTGACCACAATTTCTGTTCTATCGCATTCACAGTATAGACATGACCAAACGCTCAAATAATTGTTGCTTCTTATAAATACTGTTATACTCTACTCCACATGTCTGCTAACATTAAGCTGTGATTCTTTCTCCACAAATATTTTCACAAGTTGTCCTAGTAAAATTATAAGCACTAATTACACAAAGATTCGGAATATACACTTTAATGCCTCGTTGCTGTATCATTGCTATATCACAAATTGTGTGTTAAGTAAACTTACAGCTAGCATAAAGAGAATTTTTTGAAATTACGTTAAGATATTTAGTTCAGAAAGACTTGTTGATAGGAAGCCGTTAAAAGTTGTACTTCACAACTGTTGTTAGTTGTTACTTATTTTATCAATCCATTGATCCTTCCCATCCTGCATTTCAGAATTAAGGAGGTATTGAAGAAGACTACACATGTCAGACCATACTACCTTTATTTTAGCTTCTCTGGGCTGGTTGTCTGGGTAAGTTATGTGTCTGTTGTCTCTCAGTTGGAGTTACCGATTTTAGGTTGTACTTACTTTAGGTTGACTTTTTAACACTCTGGTATGTCTGAGTGAAGCAGTCTCTGATCTTATAACCTACGCTAGTGTGTATCCTGACAACCTCAGGACCCCCTTGGCCATTCTGTAGTCTAGACTAAAGACCAAAGGCATTTCAGTCTTTGCTTTCCAGGCCCTCAGGCTTTTAGAAGATCCTACCTGGGGAGCTTAAATTGGTGAGGGCAGTGCATCTTAGGGTTTCTTTGTTAAATGTCTATGCAGGGAGAAAACCCTTTATATGTTTTAATAATTCTTCTGTAATCCTGTCATTCTTGTTTGCCATTTTATTTAAGAAACAAATGTATAGCCCTTTTCGAAAAGTGCTGTACAAAATCATCAAATTACAAATTACTCCACTCTTTAATTATCGCATTTACCGACATTCTAAAAAAAACTAACTCAAATAACAAATCATACCATTATGTTGCAGAAAATAAAACATATAACATTACCTTTATTTAAGAAAGCTTTGTGCACAGCTTTTTTTTTAAATAAAAGAACACATCTGATACATATAAGGAATGCAACTCTGCTGTGTGTGTAATTGTATTTTATTCACATAACCTTTTTTTAACCTGGTAACTTGGTCCAACTAAGATCATCAGTCTCTTTTCAAAGAGAGACCTGGGTTAACAATGAAAGAGAACAATGAGACTGCAAAAAGGAACTCTCATAAATAGGAGAAAAAAAAAATGGCTGATTATTAAAGTCCAACTAAAATTGGAATTCATCTCACTTTTTGTGTAAAGAATTATAAAATACATCATACTGCAGCTGCACCTTTTTCCATTTTTCAAAAGAAGAATTGTACGTGTTCAAATTTCTACACATTTGTGGAAACAGAGCCAAGCTTCAGGCCTCTGTGAGGGAAGCAGAGCATATAGGAGCAACCCCTACCAACTGGCCACTCTACCGACTGGAGCTCGTCATCTTCCTGAATAGCCTACGAACTTTAGCACCGATTCCCACTACATGTTACTTTTCGGGTCCAGATGTGGTCATCCCAAAATACCAAAACTGACTATTACGAATAGTAATAAAACTCAGCACACCATAATTATATTATTATAATAAATTATGACATGGAGTAATGCCGGGAGTGCTCAAATCACTGATGGGATTAGCAACAGATAGCAACGTTGGCCCCCCAGCTGGTTAACTGCCTGTATGGCTGTTGGAAATGAAGTGATATTACAAACTATTTTTAGTGCCTGCCCATAATTGTGACACCAATCAAATAACCAGTAGAAACATTTTCAGTCGAAACCAAAAATTCACAATCTATGGAGCTCAGAAATATAAGGGTGGCTACCCCTTCAAATTAATACAAAAATTACAAAAAATGTATTTTATTGTAATTACAATTTTGACCAAATAAGTACACAAGTCAAAATAAACACCAAGGATATATGCTGATTTCTTAGAAAAATGATTTTTAATTTCACTTTAAAAGTTCAGCCAATTAAGGCATCTTTAATACTTTTCATGAGTCACAGTCCTAATAACTGCTTTACTAAAACTTAAGTTTCAAGTCTTTCAGCAGGCTATGACACAGGGAACAGAGATAATGAAGATTTTTTTACTGCATGTCCAAGCTTAAGTCAGCAGAAAAAACTCACTGGACTTTGCACTACTGAACCGCACCATTATAACTTAAATAGTAGCGCTTACCAAGTACTCCCCTTTCAAAGAATTAAGGTATGACCTACTTATGCAAGGGATCGGCTGGACAGTCTTGAAATACAATGTACAATGGTGACTGAGTGACTGCCCAAGGAGTGCTTGGAGAAAGATTAATGCTTCAAACCTGTTACCCATTCAGAGCAGTGATGCAGCAGCTTTTCTCCCTGCGTGATATAAACTGACTCTAGGGTATTTGCTATAGATAACAGTGCACTTTCTGCTTGAGTTGCACTTCAGTTGAACTAGCCTTATTTGAGCATTTAAAGTCTCAAATCAAACAAACAAACTGACCAAATAACTTTGCTTGTTTACAGTGTAGCTTCAGACATCATGACAATGCCCCAAGTCCTTGTCTGTGGTTTTGGAGCAACATAGTGGACTAAAATCCTTGCAACGTGCATAACTGTAGCATCTGGATAATTTGTTAGAATTGCTGTATTAGATTGTTCTTGACAGTCAAAAAAGAGTTATACATGGACATGAATTCCTAAGTAAATTGTCTTCCACTTTAAATGAATAGTTTATATTTTATTATTTTATTTCAAATCATGTAGTCAAGTTTTCCTCAAGGAAAAGAAATACCCCAGTACATAAACTGAAAGAAATCCCAATGGTAAGTCTAATTAAAATTTTGAGGCCAGATGTTTTGCCTTTCTCTTTTCCCCAAAGTATTCTATTGGCAGCCTCTAGCCTCTGTATTTTTCAAGAAGCTATTTGGATGCACAATAAAGCAAGAACAATTTCTTTCATTTTCAGCCAGTGGATATTCTAATATACGTAGATGTCATTTGCTGAATGTTTTTCATCCAAAATGCCCTGTAAGACCACAGGGGTATACAGGCCTGCTCTTATATTATTTCTTTCTGATTTATTACTACCAACATGGTCAACACGAATGAAAACACTGGATTTGTGTCTCTTCTTTTGGATATCGGCCATATTGGCTCACTTTGAGGAGGGGAGAAGAAAACAGTGATTTCTTTAAATGGTTTAACCATTAGTGACGCAAGATAGCACACCGAGGCTTTTGTCCATTGAGCTATGGTGGTTAGCAATTAGTGAGTGAGCTGTTATGGTTCACCTATTCACAATCATAAAGATTTTTTAACACAATAACATTAAGCTCTGATTGAGCTTCTCTTCCACTTTGGAAAACAACTGCCTAAAAAATGCCCATAGAGACTAATCACTACGTCTCTTTAACAGGACTATATTATACCAAGATAGTGTGCATTGCAAGGTAATTGGATTGCTTTCAATTGTTACTGTTATTGTGTCCAGCCTGAGGTTTGTGCGATCAATCAGCCATTCACAATTTGTACCAAATTATAACCTGAAACAACTAAACGCATTAAGTACAACACGAGTTTAGGTAATGTACACCATTAGACTATGATGTTCTTATTTTACTGCGGGAAAGTATGCTTCATATGTGTGACTAACAATCGTTCTCAAATGCACAACTGAATTTGTTTTAAAAGGCTTAAAGAAATACAAATATAAACTGAGCCTAATAACCTAACTATAAACCTGCTGCGTTTTTGTTTAGTTATGTGGTAGTTCATGAGTGCATACAAATATTGCCTATCAAGGACTACAGTGTTTTCAAGAAGACCTGTGGGTTTAATATTATTAAAGAAGTTAATTCCAATTCAAAACTAACCTGAGTTGGCGTTAAAAAAAAAACATTAGATATGAGGTGGCTTGATACAGTACAATAGTGTAGGTCAAGATCAAGTTTTCAAAAACTAAAAAAATGGAAGAAAAGAAGTAATGCTGCCTTTACCTGGCTACAATGCCTTTGAATCAAATTTGCGTGGGTGAGCTTCAGAAGTCGGATAATTTATTCTCATCTCGGCCAATATCTACAGCTAGCTAAGGCAATTAGTAGTTGTAGCATTTTTAAAACCAATGAACCAATGAATGGGTCAACTTCTTTCATTGTTGGGGGAGATATAAGGCTGCTGTTCCTAAGGAAACACCTCATCTATTTCAGTTTTACTGCAAGCAACAGGGTATGTGTGACAGGCTGACTGACAGTGACTTGCACACACACAGACGCTGCCATTTTGTTGTTATGCATCCAAATGGGAAAACATATTTTATGTGTTTTATAAATATGGTGTTCATTAAGTTGACTTGGGAAAAAAAAAGTCATTTCCTGCTTTAGCCCTTGCCCAAAGTTGTTTTGAGGCCTGAATCTGATTTTGAACATTATTAAACTCATGGAAAAGAGATCCCATTTTAACAAAATCTAATAATGAAAATAACAGTACAGTTAATAAAGAGAAATTTCATATGTCCACTGGAGTCTTTCGCCTTCAAACCCTTTTATTTCCCAGACATTTTATATGGAATAATGGAATTGCACTTTTACACATTACATTTTCATTGTTATACTTGATTTGATGCCAGGACACGTGGAAATCCTTAGTATGAAAAGCATATCATTCATATATTACTCACTTGACTTTAAAATGAAATGCATTTACCTACCTGTCTCTTGGTCGATTTTTCTCATTTGGGTTGGACCGGGATGAACAAATAGACATCTGAAGGAAGATGTTGAGTCTGTTAACCACGTGTCATATACTTGAACCTTTTTTCTTTATTCATTTGTCTTTTTAGGCTCTGCAGTTACCCGGTGAGAATCTAGCCAAGTGGACGATACTGCACTTAAAGCTCATAGCTAAAAGAGAGAATTTATTTTCCTACAACTACATCAACTGGGGGATACTAATCTTTAAACTATTCCACTGCCATTACTGTAGAGTGAGTCTGTAATCAGCGGAATGGTTTGGCACGATACACAGTAAATAAAAATAAAAAAAATTGGAAAATGAGACAAAAGAACTTCGCATTCCACAGATCAATTCGTCCCCCGATACAGACTGCAAATCTAAATCAATGCTACCATTTGCTAATCCATTCCAATCTTTATAATACATATATGACTTTGTACACAATTTAATCTTTTTTAAAAGCTAGACCAAAATGCTAAGTAGCTTAATTTCTTTTTTTCTCTCTCTCACACACTCTCATTCCTGCTTTCTTTATATGGTGTATGGTTTGCAGCTTTGCTGTGCAGCAAATGACTGCAGGAGTGTATAAAGCCTACTGTTTCACTATCAGACATGTTATTGTTGCTGCTCTTGCGTGCCTAACTGTCACAATCATGTGGATATAATACCAACCCAGTGGCAAACATAAACAATGAAGAAAAAATGCGAAGTACTGTGGCTCCTGGCATGTTTAACCCCCTCCCCCCCCAACCCTTTAAGAGAAAGAGTGACATTCAGCTGCTGCATATTATTTTTTTTTTAAATGTTAATGGTTTGCTCATTTGAAGTCCAGTTTTGTGAAGATGAAGGAACTATTTCCACAGCACTTTATTTTCCCAAGTTCAGATGTTGCATTTCCTACAAGAGAGAGAAGTGATGCAGATCCTCCCACCTCTAAATACTATCTGCTTCCTGGAGAACCCATTCTGTTAATTAGCCAAACCACATGGGGCCCAACGTTAAGTCCAAATGCTCTTGAGTGTTGATTTAAGTTCATTGTATACTCTCCCAGTGAGAGCATAAAGCAGTAAGAGCATAAAGCAGAGGCTGCACATAGAATAAATGCCTACATATACATGTGTGTGGGATGCCAAGGGGAGTTGAGGGTCAGACCTTACACAGAAAGAATTATGCCATAAGTACAGCCTTAATATAACCACCATTGTCTTCCTACTCATGCTGGCATTGTCACCTTACTGACTGTCTTCTTTTTCTCTTTTTTATTATACATCAGTGCCTGTCTTACTTCTAAGCTCTCCACCATCATCATGCATAATATTGTTTGGAAAGGGTCAACAAGTGTGCATGAGGCGAAGTGATAACCGAACGGACAGCTGCTGGTGGAAATATTAGCGGGGAAATTGTTCAGCCTTTGTAGCTGCCAATCAGAAACAAACACACACACACACACACACACACACACACACACACACACACACACACACACACACACACACACACACACACACACACACACACACACACACACACACACACACACACTGAGCTAAATCATGACAGAAATGACAGTGAGTTGTTCATGTGGTGCTGACAGCTTTATAAACACACCTCTTTTAAATCTCCTCAGATGCCAGCGCCATTAGGAAATGAGTTGTCCATTAAGACGTCTCAGCCGTAACATCATGTCGACCTTCAGAGAATGATGGTTTTTCAATTTTTTTTTTTATTGACATGAAAAATGTCAGAATCACTAAGTGGAGTTTTCAAAAGAGATTTGTGATATTACAAAATGCAAACTTATTACACATCTGAAACATGTTCACATCCAAAATAAAATGCAACATGAGAATAAAAGCAGGCGTTTGGTGTACTGTTAAGTATTTGAGTCTAGCACATGTCCTGTTTAAGACAATGGGATTTGTATTGTCTTCTTACAGTAGCTTTAGGACCTCTACAATGATATATCAGCATGTTCATTTAGAAGGTCTAGAAAGCTAAACCTGCTCTGCACCCATTATATTGTAAATAATCATCACCAAGTTTAAAGTTGTCTAATGAATTTGTGATACCAAAATAAAATCGGTTTCATTGTTATATCATGAAACCATTTGCTCAGCTGATTTAAAATAAAAAAAGTTTCGATTAGCCCATGCACAATTACATTATTACAAAGTTACATATTGTGCACCACAAAATAGCTGAAGCAGAAATTGGTCATGTGGGCAATCCTTCTGAAATTGGGCAGTTGCTGCTGATAACATATAATGTGCTAATAAATTAATTTGGCAATTAAATCTAGGAATTAAAATTGAGGAATGATGATTGGATGTGCATCCAACAGTTCTGAAGTTTTCCTTTTGTAGCATATTACCACCGGGATTGGCAGAAGCTGGAGATTATAACAATTTTTGCATTACTTTTAGCTTTTTAACAGTTAATTGCTGACCTGTGGATATTTATTTCTAATCAAAACGTAATTTACTATACAGAATAATGTTTCGTTTAAGTTTATCCATAAACGTCTTACATTTTAAGATCTGAATTTAGCATTTATGTTGCAGATTACTAGTGTTTATGGATATGGTTGTTTATGCTGCTGCACATTATTCCCCGACTGCCATTTTAAGATTGTTTTTTAAATTGGTATAGTATTGTATTCTAACGTACGGCAATTTCATTAGTGATTAAAACTATTCGCCAGTAATATTTACAGTACATCAGCGGAAACTTTGCTTTATAAACTGCTGACTCTGTTTTGTTGCGCTTTGTCTCAGGGCTGAACAGTTCAAGAATCCTTTCCGCTTCACTGCTCCATCTATCCCTCTGTTGACCCATCTGTAACAGCTCCTGCTCCACAAGTGGATGTGCTACAAATTTGAATGTGCCATGTTCTTCAACACAGTGTCTGTTTCTTTTCATAGCTGAGGATGATATATCCCAGACTCCAGTTTTTTTTTTTTTTTTTTTTTTGTGGTGACATATAAAGAGTAAATCCACACCAAATATGGCAGAAAGATGCTGCTGCACTGATTGATGTCTGTGGACTTATGCTGTTTTATGTCTGGCCACACCCCGTGATGTCACAGTGGGTATTTTTAATCAGCTGTCAAAGGCAAAACCTGCTGTGACATCACTGACTGGGATGAGACCAGACACACTCATCCACTAACATTTGTACCTATAGAGAGCAGTGCAGCAGCAGGTTTTTGCCTATTTTTCATTTACTCTTCAAAGTGTACAACTTTTGCTACAGTTTTTTTTAAACTTGTTTTCTACTCCCTCGTTTTCTTCTCTTTAGATGTATCCCCATTTGTGTTACACGTGTGTGTGTGTGTGTGTGTGTGTGTGTGTCTGTGCTTGTCTTCTGTCTGTATATAGTGTTTGTGGGGGGAGTGGTTTGCTCCAGGTGTGGTATGTGATAAGAGAATAGATGTAAATGTATACAGATCACATTCACATGCTGTGTGTGCCGCAATAGCAAACAAACCATGAGCTTAGAATTAAAACATTCTGTCTGCCTACAGAGTATTCAAGCATGCCAAGCTTCTAAGTTTTCACCATTGATTGACGTAAATGGAGTTGGGTCTCATAAACATATTCTTTGAGAGAAACTTGCCAAATGCTTAAGTGATGGTTGTTGAATGGTGTTTATACTACTGAATCAGATTTGGAAAGCTCTGTTCCTTTTCAAAGTATGAGGCTGCAATAGTCAGGGCACTGGCTACAGACAGTGTGCTGGCCAGATACTGCATGGTGGGCAGACTCTTTTGGGGAATTTGGGAGAGTTTGAGGGCATTCTCTGCTTTTGTTCTGATGCACCGAATACCCTTGCCTTGTCCTCGTTTTACCTCTTTCTTTTTTCAAATATGGCCACAAGGAAAAGGTGAGCGGGAATCAAACAGGCCTGCGCTCTTTAAACTGACTAATAACATATCAAATGAAGCAGTATTTCAGCCCACACAGTTAAAGCTGAAACGGACAACACACTGTTGAAACATTATGGCCTCAGTCTGTCTCAACTGTCTGGTTTAAGAAATGCACAAATTTCAAACAATTAATTCAGTGCACCAATTTCAATGAGTTAAATCCATGAATGCTATGTACCTTTTAACATTATGTTGACAATATATGTAGTCCGTTTTGGTGTAATTATCTTAAAACTCTAACTTAAATTTGTAATTTTTTTATTTATGAGATAAAAAAGCAAACAAAAAAAGCTTGATAGAAAAATGTATTAAATGGCAAAAGATCATCAAACTGCATTTCTGCTAACTGACAAGTTACTTGGATTTACAGTGTTTGCAATCACATAAACCAGGCTTTAAAACATTTAAATGAAATATAATGATGTGGCTTAAATGATTGAATGGACTTTCCTAATTAAATGATTTTGTCTTTCACTGGTATAGATTCTGTAGAAATGATAAATTCTGTTCCTCTTAACATTTTTTTTCCCCTCTCTTTCTACCTGCTCTCTTCTCATGCGACTTATGGGCCACCTGTGAAAATACTTAAACATTATTAGTATGACTGGTGAAGAGCGGCATAGGTGGCAGTGCGTGGGCGGGAGCTCTAATATGATTGGCTCAGGGACACTGTGAGACTGAGTGGCAGCCCTTAATGGGAGCCCTGGAGAGGTAAGCCAACAGCTGTGTGTTTGCAGCTAATGAGAGATGGGGGAGGAGTAAAGGATCACAGACTGGAAACACTCTGATAAACTCTTGCCTCAGAATGGCTGGGGAAGATAGGAAATAAGTTTTCTCCGGAGGACATTGCTTAAGGGTTTCCTTTGTGACAAAACCCAGCGTTTGACTCATTACTCCTGGTCCATTGCTTACGCTTACACTCTGCCTATGTAGTTATGATCGCTGGCATCGGTGTTGTGGAAGAAAGAAGAATAATAACTGTGGCGTGGGATGGATTTTGCTCCCTGCTGAGCCATGCTGATTTATAGCCCAGAGCAAAAGCATTGTATTTTTTATTTATTTTTTTAATTACACTGCTGCAGTTTTAACAAATGATGTAAGACATAACTCGTTTATTCCGATGTACTCCAACAGTACTTTCTTTTTCTTTACTGGCCAAGAAAAAGCAACATTATGTGTATTACCCCAACATCAAGCAATGTTAACAATCATTACCATTAATTTCCTCAGCTGTAGAGGACTGTATTTCCCTTCCTTATTATAACCGCCTGAGGGTGGCGCCAAATGAATAAATAGTGGCCAACCAGCTTCCATTTTAGGCCATTCATTTTGCTACATGAAATGCATATCAACAAGTAAACTGTCACTGCAGGCTACCTGTTACATCAAATTTAGACAATCTCTACAATCAGTGCATTTTACATCAACAGAGGAAGCGGCCGTCTGGCAACAGGAGTGCAACACACGCACAGTAACTGCATGATACGCTTCTTCTATAAGGTGCATTCCCCCATTTGAGGTGACCCAGTTTGATGAGATCTCCTTATACAGTAGGAATCGCCCAATTTCCTGGTAGGCAGCCCGGGCATAATGTGATGTTGAGTGTGAAGTTGCTGTGTGCTGCGGTGGGTGGGAGCCCCACCTCCCCCCACGCTCTGATGAGTAGAGAGAGAGAGAGGGAGAGAGGGGAGCAACTAACCTGCCCACAGTATCTCACCACTTGCTCTCTGGAAATGCTTCAGATGGGCTCCTTGTTAAGGACCGGTTAGCTATTCCGATTTTTACGTTGCAAAAATGACAGTTATGTTGCTATCGTTTAGACATCCAGCGCGTCATTAGAGTGCGTTCTAGGCTACTTCTGTCAGAGGGAGCGCTCGGGAAACTTGGACCAAAGGGATGCGCCAACGAGTGCATATCTTGGCAAGGATCAGTGACTGAGGATCGGAAATGGCACACAGTGGGCTCTCCCTGTGGAATGAGACTCTTCATTTTCCAGCACTATCGTAAAACTAATTGAACAAAAATAGCTCATAAGTTCTAATATTTCCACGGACATAAATCTGTAGGCTATCTGTTCTACAAGGCTTGCGGGACGACGGTGGACACCCAATCCTGCTTTTTGATGCGGAAAGTTGCAAATGCTGTGATTGGATTGGAGTGATTTTGATGTCAGCACTGTGGCGGAGGTTTGAGGGTTAGACGCCTGCCTCTGGGATCACCGGTGGACATATAGCCTACACTGTATCATCTGCGGACGGATCGGCGACGCGACAGGCGCTCATAGAGAAGTCTCTGGCACAGGTACTGAAATGACCAAGAAATTTCTTTAGAAAGTTGCTTTGAGTGGTCGACGTTGTTGGGAGATTTGTGTAGCGAAGTTTTAATTTGGAAAATATGTTTGATGTGAAGTGGTAGGCCATGGTCCAAACAGACTGTGTATAGGCTATACAACAAGTTGTCCTCGGTGCACTTAATAATAGACAAGCCGATAGAGCAGCGCCTCGGTGTTACAGGTTGATGGGACACCGCGATAGAAAGGTACCAGTGCAGATATGTCACCCACAATAACGATGCGCTGCGTGATTGAAGAAAGAGGATGCATCGCAATTAAGACTCATCCAAGTAGAGTTCTAACCTCCGTGAGTAATGGTAGCCTATTAAGTGTTTAAGTCCGCATATCATTGCACTTCACCTACAATATTAAGTGCATGCGCTATAATCTGATGTGTAGGCTACTGGCAATCCTCTAATTGCATTTTATATCATTATGATTCTGTGAAGCAGAAAATGCGATCCATTCCTATCATCCCGTCCTCGTCATTTCTTTTATACGAGCTGCAAACATCATACTGATTGCCTCCATTAGTGGATCTTTACTCAGGAGTAACGAGGTTTTTTAAGCAAATAATTCTGACGTATATAGCCTGCCATGCTATGAACTAATCTGCAGTTTCCCTGTGGAGAGATTCGCGCATCTAATTGGAGGAGGAAAAAAAAAAATCTTTGATCAGCGCATCCGCACGGGCATTCTCCCCAGCTCTCCAGAAAGAGTCTGGGGTGTTGTTTCTCACCACTCCGCCGACCACCAGGCACATTTTAATAGTCTGCTCTATGTAGTGATGCCGGTCTAAGTTCCCACACATACTGTAGGCTACAAGGCCGTCAACACAGTGCAGATCAAAACAAGCCTATAACCCAGTTCTGACAAACGGTCTATAAGACATAAACCTGATGAATGTGATGATCTAAGTCAGTCGATTACGAAGCAGTTGTGAGAAATGGGACATTGGAAGAAGACAGACTTAAATTATTAGTTCTGCCAATAATTCTATCTCTCTATCTATCTATCTATCTGTCTGTCTATCTATCTATCTTCATATAAAGTGATGAATGAGAGGCAAAAGGAAAGGCTGTTAAGTTCAATTCCCTCCTATATTTTCCCTTTCATAATTTCATTCAGTTGCCATAGTTGATCAATATTAAACCCATACTACACATTTTATCCACTCTACTCTGAATACTGTACAATTACATTACATTGTCATGTAATAGAGTTGCTGAAGGAAGGCTACCTGTTTGCCATTTGGTAAACATATATCACTGTAAGGGCGCAAGTAGTTTTTTTTGACATGACTGCCTAAACAGCTATTTGAACTTGATAGTGAGAAGCTGTACAAAATAATACAAAGCTGTCAAATTCTTCTGCCTGGGAAATGTGGTTTTAGTCACATGCACAGACCCATCACAGTGTTTGTAATGGGATTTAATGTTGTAGGAGTGACTCTCCATCAGTGTTTTTTGTGTGGGGCAGTCTACATGAATAGCTGAACGCTCTTGCCTTTAGAAAGTGTTTCCAACCAAAGGTCATTGCTTTCTCATTACCAATAGCCAGAGTTGACTGTCTCTAAAAGTGTGTAGAGTAACATTTTGCAGTAAATTCCATTGGTAGATCAGCTGTAAGGAGACCTAAGTGGTGATACTAGCCATCATAAATCATGCTGGTGGGAGGGTAATGGCTTTTACCTGTTATACTATCTAAAGGTGCAAAGTCAGCCAATATATCAAATCACCTCAGTTGAGAAAATGATTAAATCATCCGTTGTCTTTCCACTCTCTAGCAAAGCAGGCAGGGGATCACATCGTATGGTAGAAATTCACGAGCTTGATTTGTACCAAGTAACAGGTGACAATTTAGGAACATAAGGACTGGTGATGCTGCTGAATCATAATCTTCATTGCTATCCTAATGATTTTTTTCCCCCTGGACACAACCCTAACCCTTTGACATATTATTAATTTACAATTATGCCTCGGTTGATTCTACTCGTGAGTCATTTCTGCTGGACCTGTGGAGAGGGGCCAACTTAAAGAGCAAATGTCACCCAGTCAGTCACTGAGTTGACTCAGTCAGTAGAAAATCTGTCTCTATGGCAACCAGGACAGGCGCACATGCTCTGCTTTTAATGTATTATGACATCCTCACATGTATGCAGCCACACTGACACACCTTTATCTTTTTTTTTTTTTTTACTTCTGCTACTTCGAGCCAAATATCTGATACGTCTTATATGAAAAAAAATGCTTTTAAAAGAATAAAATAAATAATTGCAAATTATTTTACTTTACAAACACATGGTCAAATGTTCATGTCCCATGCAGGAAATAGATGATGATAGATTGATGTTATTCACATTCTCCATAAATAACTGATACAGGATGGTCGTTACAGACTTACACACTTTTTACTATTTGTGACTGAAGTATTGCTTTTATTTTATCGACTTTTCTTATATTATTCAAATGTATCTCATGCACATGATTTATATTCATTCAAAGTCAGTCCTTTTATTGTAATATTTTCCATCTTATACGTTTCCTTATAATCATTAACAATACTAATTGATATAATATCAAAACAGGATCTTGATTACTGATATGTATGGCTTACAGCTATTCATGCAAATAATACGAATGCGTTGTGCCCAACAACTTGTTCTCCTCAAAATGAAATTCACAACACTTCGCTTAGAATGCACCAGTTAACCTTTATATTTTTCTTTCCAGCCAACTATGAGATGTCAACATTCCCAAAGACAGTTTGATAACTACCTGTGGTGCAAAATGTTTTTTGGCAAAACACATGTGGAGCAGTTTTAGGATGATGGTTTGGATGTCAGAGTGAGTGAACAGAGGAGATTTCTGCAATGCCCACTGACCAACATGCAGACAGACTCCAGGTGGTGGAGGAGTGGGTTTGCTGTGTTTGTAAGCTAGGATGGTACCAATTTTTCAGAGGTCATTGTTATGGCTGGGTTCAGCACCCATGGCGTCATTAAGGCAGAGGACTGTATCCCTCTTGGGAATGAGACCAACTGTGTAGGGTCAATGATTGTGGACATGTAGAAGTTGAAATGTTCTCTTCAACAGTGGGGTCAGCTGGGTGGTGCACTGTGTGAGGGCTCCAGGTGAGACTCAATCAGACCTTGCAGTTTGACGGATGTTTAGCTGCCAGAGAAGTCTTTCCCCTTCTCTTCTGTGAGGAGCAGAGCAGCAGCACTGGCACTGAGCCTTTAGGGAGAGGTGGAAGGATAGAGGATTGTCGGCAGTTGCTCGGAGGAAATCGGGAGTTCACTGTCATTCAAAATGGCGTTGGAGGAAATGGGTAGATCCATGAGGCGAGGGAGAGATCTGACGGAAGGGAGCCACATTATAAAGAAACATTCCCTTATTTCTGCGATGGTGAAATTCAAGTCTTCTCTCTGTTGCTTTTGAAGTTGTTGAAACTATTCCAATATTCTGATTGTGAATGTGTTTTGCTCCTTGCTTTGTCCTCTTTTGCATATTTAGTTTTTTTACCAAAACAAATCCTATTTTCTTTCATTATTTAAAGGCTTTGGTTGTATAAACAAAGAAAATATGTATCCCTGCACTTTTTTTAATGAGAGATTTGTGCATTTGTAGGGGAGAGAGGTGTGCACTGAATATACTGTATACTATATATAAATATATTTTGCCTCTTTGGTCTCTTTTTAACAGCAATACCTGGTTGTAAACATATATTATTTACCCATAGGTAGAGCAGTCGTCATATGTCAATCACAACACTTGTACATTTCAGTGAAATTTTCACATTAGCGACACCAGACTACCAGGTGACACAGTGGGCACAAGTGAGGATCACTTTCCTGCTCTCAGAACCACTTGTACCCATATAGGTCATTGGCAGGTGAAGGGGTATGCTTGGGTGAACTTCTCCTGCAGCTTGTGAATCTGTGGGGTGATGGCCATGCTGAGAATGAGTCATGATACACTGGCTCTGTAGTCCGGTCTTGTTCTTAGACTTGGCACCCCTAATGGTATACGCTGTGTTTTGGCCAGAAAATGCTCTTGCCGCGTGGCAGGCCTACTCTTGTGATGTTCCTAGGGGTCCCAAACTCCATTGCTGAGCAGTTTTGCTTTGACTATATACAGTACTTTGTTGCAACATCTTCACAGGAGATGTAGAAAAATAGCAGACCTATCAGGCAGTTTTAGACTGTCTTCAAAAGTCCACCTCCATACTGTGGTACAGGCTGCCTAAGGTTTTTCTTTATGTTGGAACCATCTGGACCATTGAATGTTCACAGCGTGAGGCAATGTGCTGAATGCTGCTTCACTGGTAGAGTTAAAGTTCTCTCCTCGGTAAGACAATGGATTCCTTGATTGTATTTGGAAAGATATTTCTTCTGATTATTTGTTGCTTCTCCATATGTGTCTGTTGGTTTGTCTGTTTGTGAAGGATGCTTTTTGCAGCACACTGTGCTTAATGGAATTACAGTATGAGCCCTTTAGGCCGTGTAAAACCCCCTAATAGCTCTGCGTAAAGAAAGTACTGTGTGTAACTTGTAGAAAAGTAGCGGCCAGTTATAAATAGTCCTGTGGTGTAGCTATCACAAAGTAGCTGCGGTTTTCTAGTTTAGTTATAATGGGTTCTGCAGTAATTCTCTCAGTTAAACAGCACTGTGCTTCCACAAGTTTTGGGTGTTGACAGGGTAAGTTTTAATAGACAACAGGATTTCACTTTCTCAGCCTAGCACTTGCTGAAGATTTAAGTATTGTGTCGCCTGATCCGGATCTACTACTGTCCCACACTGGCATTGTTATTGTAGAATGCCAGTGTGATTGTAGTCCTTGCAGAAGCAGTGGTTAGAGTGGTCGACCAGGACTGTAATATGACACATTTGAACACACTGGAAGAACTAACTTCTTGCCCCCGCCTTTGATTTAATGCTTTATTTTATGCTTTATGAGTTATGTATCGCGATCTGCCTGAAACAGCTCATAGTCTTGTGGGTCTATCACACCATCTGGGATGGCAGATGATAACCAAGTTTTTTTAGAGAAAAATCGCTGAGGTGCAGGAAATGTCACTCCTAGTTGTGTTCAGCAGTTCTAATTCATCCATTTTGCTGCTCAAGTAGTGAACTTTGGTGAGACATGCAGTAGTCCAATAGTGAAAAATCTCAGCACAAGTTCCCCTTCGCCACCACCTTAGAGTGCTTTAAGATAAGAAAAAAGAAAAAAAAAATGCTGTCAAGCTTTTGATAAAATATTTGGGAGATAGCTGTGAATGTGAGATAGAGGCCCAAAGGCATGGTGTCAATAATATTCAACCGATAAGAGATTCTCACTGAGTGATGGCAAATCGCACATTTCACAAACAACATGAATTTTAATGTCAATGTAAACAAAGAAAAAAAGAACACCAATTTGCTGTGGCTGCTAGGCACGGTGCCATCTGGAAGACAGGCATGAGGCCAACTGGAAAACATTAAGTCATGAGTGTCATCAACCATAACAATCATGTCACTATCAAAGCACGCCTATTCATTCTAGAAGTGGCTGCAATGGCAAAAGGACAGTTACAGCTAAACAAAACATTATGACATTAATTATGTTGTTTTTCATTTTTAAACAACCATTTTTGTAAAAAGAAACTGGGGAAAAAAATGATGTCCAGAAGGCTAAAACATATACCATGTGACCGTAACATTCTGGACCTGTGTATCATATAAGGAGTCATTTTGTAAGAGCATGATCATGTTATATCAAATCATCATAAAAACCCATGTGTCTTTATTTAACATACAACTTTTGGGTTTAATGTAAGCAGGGACAGCAGTGAAATTAAATATTAGAATTAGTTTTAGAATGTTACTTTATAAATATTTCATAAATGATGATAAATGTTTCGGAGGAAAACATGTTTCGATGTTAAGTCATTTGTAGGTATGAAAAATGCGTTTGGGAATGGATCCGCTGGTTATGTTTTTACTGCTGCCTGCCTTTTTTTCCCCCCTGTACACATGAACACACAGAATGCACAGTTTGCACGCTAGCCGTTCATGCCACATTGACTCGAGGCTCCCCCTGCAAATGTAAAACGGGACACATCGATAACTGAGCAATTAGTGCATCAATAACCTGCACTTCCAGTTTTAATGTATTCAAAAGGAATTGGATTTCTCATTGGATTTCTGTATATTTGTGTGTTGCTGTCTTGCTTAATACACATTTGCTTAGCTCCTCTGTGGATCATTGTTTCATGGGAGAAGATGAAGAATGTAGTGCTTTGAATGCAGAATAACAAGATTTGACCATATTGTATATTTCTATCTTTCTCACAACCACACAAATGAAGGCTGCACTGATCTCACTTATTTTTCCCTGAGGGTCCCTCAAGGTACCAGCCGATATTGTATCGAGTACCTGTACTCTTTTTATTTATTTTTTTCATTTTGAAGTTATTACTATGTGTAAGGTAACATAATGCTTCAATTACACATCACTTTTTAGCTGAAAGTTGATTTTGTAGACACTCACAGCTGTGTCATACAAACAAACATGGTAAAATGTCACCACTACTAAGTTTTCCAGAGCACTGGACCTTGCTACTTAACCTCAATGTCTGCTCTCATTTCAATTACCAATACAACTCCACACACACATATGCAGAGGAAATAATTATAGTCTAAAATCATTGTAGCATGAAAAAAGCCAGGATTCTTTAGCCAGAGGGAAAACAGATCAAAGAAGACACTAAAATAATGGGTCATAATTACTGAGTTGAAAGGTTCAAAATCAAACAATGATTACAGTGTTTGAGCTAGCCAGTAGCAATGGAGCGTGGATGGAAATTTCTGCATTATGCATTGTTTCAAACTGCATGTGATAATAATGCCAAGTTGCATATTCTGCATGAGAACAGATGTCCCCATTGGCTCCACGGCCCATTGTATGCCGGCGCTTGTTGTGAGAGGCCTCTCTGGTAATGTAATAGATTAGTTTGACTTTGTCAATGGATACTATCTTGGCATATTTGTAAGGATTTATGTTTGAGGGTATGTTTTATACCATAGGTTACTTTTTTCAGCTGCATTGCTTCACCACTCAATGTCTAGTATTGTAATACCAAAATAATGAGTCTCTTAGGCAATCTGATTTCGTATTACACTTTTATTTGATTACGCAGCTGGAACAATCCAATTCACACTAGCCCTCAAGTTTGTTTTGTGTGTAAGCTCACGAGATACAATTTCTTGTTCCTACATTAATTTCTACATTATATATGTAAAGCTGAGATATTCATTGAAGCTACTGGAGTGCTGGGACAGAAAAGAAACCAAGCCAGGAAATGGTTATAATTGCACTTTAAAAAAAATGCCTCTTTCCCTTTGTTGTTATTGTTGTCTAATTATTATATTGTGCTTCTAGGCCTGCTGTAGATTTTGTTACTAATTATTGACACAAATAATTCTGAGTTATAATAGAAAAATACAATGAATTTCCTTTCCTGCTGACTGTATGCATCACTCTGGTCTTAATGACTTGTGGTTATGGGTTTTTATTTTATTTTTTCCCTTTATAAGCGTTAAGCATTATTGCCTAAGGTGTTTGGTACAGCTAACTGGTGTTTTATAGGTAAATCTTAAAACATGATTTTCAAAAGGAAACAACATTGACACAGATACTCTGTCATTTTGCAGGCAGATCTTCTGATGACCTAATGGAACTGAAGTTACAAGTAGTGCTGTTCTGGGTCATGGTGCTGCACTGTGGCTCTGCTGAAGGCAGTATCCTGTACCGGGTCCAGGAGGAGCAGCCTCCCAACACTCTTATTGGTAGCCTGGCATCAGACCAGGGCCTGCCAGACTCTGGTCATCTCTACAAGCTGGAGGTGGGTGCCCCTTACCTCCGTGTCGATGGAAAGACGGGTGACATTTTCACCACAGAGATTCCCATAGACAGAGAGACACTGAGAGACTGTCGATCCCTGGCTAAGGGTAAGCCCTGCTACCTGGAATTTGAAGTATCGGTGACAGATCTGATACAAAACCAGAGCCCACGACTCATTGAAGGACGCATTGAGGTACAGGACATCAATGACAACACTCCACAGTTTCCCTCTTCTGTGCTCACCATCTCTGTCCCAGAGAACACGATCATGGGGGCGCTGTTCTCCATACCTCTAGCTACAGACAGGGACTCAGACAGGAATGGGGTGGCGGATTATGCTCTTACTGCAGGGCCAGACGCAGCAACCCTGTTTGGTTTACAGGTGGCTGACGACAGGGGGGGGAAGCTCCCACAGCTCATTGTCCTGGGCAACCTAGATCGTGAGTTAAAGGATTCCTATGACCTCACCATCAAGGCAGTGGATGGAGGGAACCCACAGCGCTACAGCAGTGCTCTGCTGAGAGTGGTAGTAACTGATGCCAATGACAACTCTCCCAAGTTTGAAAGGTCCACGTATGAGGCAGAAGTGTCGGAAAACAGTCCAGTGGGGCACTCTGTGTTGCAGGTAAGATTGTGATACAAATATACTTGCTCATAAAAACTTATTTGAAATCAAATTGCAGCCTGAAGTAAACGGTTACATTGCAACCAATTGTTTGTGCTGCTTGATGTACTGTTTTGAATTTTATATTCAGCAGCTAAGAAACACAGACAAAAAAAACTCCAATTTATCAAGATGTTTTTGAAGAATGAGTCTGTGCAACATGTTTGTGCAGTGCTTATTAATTAGATAAAGTCTTAACGTGAAATCTAACTCAAACATAGATATATTTTTTAAATATTTAAAAATAGCCTTACAACTCAAAAGGTAACCTCTAATGCAGAACATTTGGGAAACCAAGGCCCCAATGTTAACTCACTTATCTTTTAAGTTTTTAAAAATTAGTTTAAAAGTTGTTTAACTCTGTTTACTCTAATGTGCTTTTTCAAGTTATACTAGAATTATTACAGCATTCTCATTTTATGCTTATACAGGTAATTAAGCTGCTTACTGCTTTTGTTGTGCTATTATACTTGCAGACATAGAATTAGAGGTACACAATGTCATTGTGTAGAATTGAGATACTCTGAGAAGGATTTTCAATGCAAACTGCTGTGAAATTGTAATGACTGTCATGAAAGAAATAGCTGCCATATGTTTTCATGTGAACCTTTTCATTGGCCCAATTTCTGGAATCAAAGAAGGAGGGAGAGAAAAAGGCTAGTGACACAGCTATCAAAGGCAGAGAGGAAGGGCAATAATGAAATATGCCTATATAAGCTATTCACTTGCTGTGCTTTGAAGTGATCAGACGTGTTGATTAATTTATTAATTCATTGATTTACCAGTGGCTAGTAGAGAAAATCCTACACTGGTGTCCTTTACTGTAATTATAACTCCAATTCGTTGTGCATAAATCACGCCTTTAACCACAGAATTCCTTTCATTTTAGGTCAAAGCAAATGACTCTGACATGGGCCCTAACGGAGAAATTGAGTATACCCTTCACCAAGCAGTCGACCCAGTGCCGAAACTCTTACGAATTGATCGGTCCACTGGCATTATCTATGTCAAAGGATCCCTGGACAGGGAGGAAATCAGCAGCTTGTCCTTCTATGTGGTGGCGAGGGATAAGGGTCCTCAACCTAAAAGCTCAAAGACATTTGTAACCATTGAGGTGACTGACCAAAATGACAACGCTCCTGCTGTGGAGATTCGTGGAATTGGTCTTGTGACACACAGTGAAGGAGTGGCTAACATTTCAGAGGACATGCCCGTTGGAACAGCCGTTGCTTTGGTGCAAGTGTCTGACAAGGATGAGGGAGAGAATGCTGTGGTCACTTGTGTGGTCGCGGGAGATGTGCCCTTCCAGCTCCGCCCTGCCAGCGACTCATCCAGTGACAACAAGAGAAAGTATTTCCTACAGACCACCACTCCCCTCGACTACGAAAGGATTAGGGATTACCGTGTAGAGATTGTGGCTGTGGATTCTGGAAATCCAGCACTTTCTAGTACAAATTCTCTGAAGGTGCAGGTGACTGATGTGAACGACAACTCTCCAATATTCTCGCCAACCGTGTTTGAGGTAGATTTTGCTGAAGAAAACCAACCAGGTGAGAAGGTTTTGGATGTTATAGCGTCAGATGCTGACAGTGGCACTAACGCAGAACTCCTCTATAATATTGTGGCGGACTCATCCATCAAAGGTCTGTTTGAGATTGACCCAAATACGGGCGAAGTAAGAGCCCGAAGCCCGCTTGACCGTGAGCATAAAGAACGCTACGAGTTCCGGGTCACTGCAACAGATAAAGGGTCACCTGTTCATAAAGGTACAGCAACTGTTGTAATAAAAGTTCTTGACCGCAATGACAATGACCCCAAGTTCATGCTTAGTGGCTACAGCTTTTCAGTTTTGGAAAACATGCCTCCCCTCAGTCCAGTTGGCATGGTGACAGTCCTGGATGTAGACAAAGGTGAGAACGCCCATGTTCACCTCTCTGTAGAGCCTGATGGAGGGAAGTTTGTTGTTCAAAATGGAACAGGCACCATTCTTTCAAGCATCTCATTTGACAGGGAGAAAGAGAGCAGCTATACTTTCCGTCTAAAAGCAGTGGATGAAGGAGAGCCACCTCGGTCTTCATATGTGGGCGTTACCATCAATGTACTGGATGAAAATGACAACGACCCTGTGGTCACAAAGCCCTCCAATTCCTCTTTCAGGCGATTGTCACCTCTAGCTTCCCCAGATAGCCATGTTGAGGTAGTGGAAGCTGAAGACCTGGATAGTGGGCCTAACGCAGAGCTGGTCTTCAGTATTACTGGGGGAAACCCTTACCAGTTATTTCGCATTTCCCCCTCCAGTGGGGAGATCACTCTAGCAAAAGAGATGACCCGCAAACATGGTGGACTTCATCGCCTAGTGGTGCGTGTGAGTGACAGGGGGAAGCCTGCACGTCATGCCACTGCCCTGGTCCACATCTATGTCAATGAAACCATTTCAAATGTCAGCTTAGTGGAGGCCCTAGTAGGACACAGTCTTTACACTCCACTGGACAGGGACATTGCTGGTGATCCTAACAATGGTTTTGCTGCACAGCGTAGCAACATTTTGTTTGGAAGCCTTGCCGGTGTGGCAGGTGTTGTCATGTTGATCTTGGTGGTGGTATTTATTCGACACCGCATCCAGAGAGAAACGAAGAGTGGGTATCAGGCCGGCAAGAAGGAAACTAAGGACTTATATGCACCCAAACAGGCACCAAAGAATGCCAAAGGCAAACGAGGAAGGAAAGGAAAACCCCAAAAGTCCCCAAAACCACTCGGTGAAGATGAGAAAGTCAGCCTTCAAAAGAGCCTCAAGTTCAACCTTGATGGAGTCAATGATAGCCCCAGGATACACCTGCCCTTAACCTATTCACCCGGAAGTCCTGATATAGGCAGACACTACCGATCCAACTCCCCCTTACCCTCCATCCAGCTGCAGGCCCAATCCCCTTCAGCCTCTCAGAAGCATCAGGCTGTCCAGGACCTTCCTGCCGCCAACACCTTTGTAGGGACGGGAGGAGATGACAACTCTACCGGCTCAGATCAGTACTCAGATTACAGCTACAAGACCAGCCAACTCAAGTACAGCAACAAACAGGTAAAGTCGTGCCTTACAAAATGTAACTGCTGTCTAGATGGTCTGTTAGAGAGAAGTGGGTGGTTGGTGTATCGCATTATTATAGGGTATTGAAGAGGGATAATTCAATTTTAGAACTCATATATATTATTGTTATTGTGTGCAACAGTTTAAAAACATCTGATGGATTAAACAACTCTCAAAGGTTTATGTTTTCAGCTACAGTAATATGCCATGATCTACTTAAAAGACAATAACGATATGATATCTAATTTTGCTGGCTTTTGTTATTTTTGTGCTATTCCTTCAAATTTTAAAAAATGTAAAAAAATAATTATTGCAAATTTCTTACTATCATTCCTTTGTTATTTACAATTTAATTATATGTAGAACAATACATCATGTGTAAGATGGCATATTACAGAAAAAAATGTCTACTCCCATTTGAAAAGCATGTGCAAATGACATTGTATTCCCCTAAACTCTTGTTGCTATTAATACAGTTCTCTGGTGACATGGACAACATCATTATGCTTTAGGAATAATGTAATTATGATATGCACTGTTTTTTTGGACTCCAGTTATAGAAAGAATATAGTATCAGTTATTTCCCTTAATAATAAGTGCAGTGACATGCTGCTGTACTATTTGTTTTTCTCATATGTAACTTATCTGGAGAGTGAAATTAGATACACAAAGGAAGTTGCTGCAAAAATGATTAACTCTGAGTGTCATTTAAAGATTGCGCTACTAGAAAACTTAGACGGACCTTCATATCTAGTTTTTCGATGGGGATGGCAGTAGAGCTGAGAAGGGAAGGTCCATTTCTCAGTGACTTACTTTTGCTCTTCTGCCTGACCTCTAGTGCTCTGATCTCTGCAGGTCACTTGCTCTTATCTCCCTGCTCCTTATGCTCTTATCTCCTCTTATCTGTACAACATTTGACAAGGCTCAAATCGCCATGGAAACAGAAATATTAATAGACTTAGAGGGGATTACGAAAAGAGTCTAGGGATACAAAGCTATTGTGTCTCTAGGTTTCTGTGTCGTGTACAAGTGTGTGTGAATGTGCGTCTTATACTAGACAAGTGTTGATTTGTGTGTGTGTGTGTGTGTGTGTGTGTGTGTGTGTGTGTGTGTGTGTGCGCGTGCGTGCGCGTGCGTGCGTGCGTGTTCAGGGGGGATCAGGCAGACTAGCATTATCCTTAAATAATATAACATTCTTATCAGTTTATTAAGCTAGCTAGACTATTAAAATACATCTCCCTTTTTCCAGTAATTACTGTACTGAACTTTCATTCTATGTGAGAAAAAAAAATCATCCAGGAGGTTAAAAACTGAATTGCATAACTTCAATGAGCATCCAAATCAAAAGACTGCCTACTAACAAACGCATTGTACCCGTGAACAGCAACCTAACATGAATGATAGTTTTCGCCACCTCTGAATTAATAACTTTGTTTGTGAATCACACAATAATGACTAGCTCTATCAATGCAATATTCATGTGGTATTAAAAAATGGGCATCATTTTCTTTATCGATGATATTTGACAGTGATGTATACAATTTTTTTCCATCCAAGACGAGTTGACATCAACCTTAAAGACACTTTCATATACATATTTCAAATCACAGTGTCATACATACAAAACAGTTTGACATTCTCCAAGGCTTTGCAGATAAAGTTTGACACATAAAAATTAGTAAAAAATAGAAGTGGAAAATATGCAGCTGAGTTCTGAACATGTGTAGGTGACACATTTTCTGTGGAGATATCTTCAGAGCCAGAATCACAGTTGGCTGGTTGGTAGTTTCAGCAGATGCTAGCTGACAGCTTAGGTGATCACAAAGCTTTGTGGGTGGAGTCAGTTTAGAGAACAGTCACCACTGTCTCCTTGATGGACAACATAAGGGACCAAAATGACTGCAAGCCACAGGGTTTGTCTGGGTATTTGTGTGTTGTGCCAATCTCCGCGTTTGTGTGTAGATTTGCTGCTTGGTAAAAAGCGTGTTAATTGTAACCGCGGCACAGATGTGAGCTTACAGCACTTGACAGTGTTTGTGTTTCCGCAATATGATAACATAAATGCGTATGAGACATGACTCAAGTGATTGACAGGTTGTGTAAAAACATGGACAGATGTTGATGCTCATGTGACATACCTCAGCAGATGTTGTCTCATGTATGGCATCCCCTCTCACATCAGGAAGGACAGATTGACCAAAATATATAATTAAAGTAACTGCCAAGTGATGTGACAGATGTAGAGTGGTGCCCTTGCTTTAATTAACTGTGCTACACTCAACAATGGCTTTAATATTGGCAATGTGGTCAGGTGTCTAGGTTTGTACTGAACATCTTGATGTGATGTCTGAAAGTTACAGCCTGCGTGTTTACAGATTATGAGCACACTGAATATAATTAGCATTTTTAGTCAAACTGTTTTCAAAACTTCTTATCGAGTTTAACCCTGTAACTATCTGCAGCATTATCATGTCATTTTCTCCGTAATCATTGTTGGGTGAAATCTGTGTCATTATGTTCAACAAACTAAAGCAGCCTGATCAGGAAACTGTAAAAAGTGTGTGTGTGGCTCTTGTACTCCCTTGTTTGTGAGCACTAGTTTTAGTTTAAAGTGCTCACATTATGCTCATTTTCAGGTTCATAATTGTATTTAGAGGTTATATCAGAATAGGTTTACATGGTTTCATTTTCAAAAAACACCATATATTTGTTGTACTACACATTGCTGCAGCTCCTCTTTTCACCCTGTGTGTTTAGCTCTCTGTTTTAGCTACCGAGTGAGACATCTCACTTCTGTTCCATCTTTGTTGGGAGTTGCACATGTGCAGTATCTAGGTAAGGACTACTAGCCAGTCAGAAACAGAGTATGAGGGCGTGCCACGCTAGCAGCTAGGCGAGCATTATAACGTGTTACAAAGTGACGAGTATTCGTGGTAAGTCCCTTTGGGCTTTTTCACTTTGTAAACATATTACATGCACAAAAAAGATATATAACACAATAAAGAAAAGGGGAAAAGCCAAAAAGCATAATATGAGCACTTTAAGACATTGTTAGTGAGTACGTTGTGTTGGATATACATACACATATGAGGATATTTTGCCTAGTCCCAACTTATTTAAATTACTTGTTTTTTAGGGTTTATGTGAAATTAGATCTTTTTTGAAGGGTTGGGGTTAGACATGAAGTCATTGGGGCTCAGTTAAAGATTAAGGACTAGAGAATGCACCCACACAGCCCATATAGAGGACCCTCTTTGACATATATGTTTGCAAATGTATGGATGTGCAAATGTGTTAGGTTTGGTAGGTTAGTGATGGATATATATATTATTTTACTACAAATAGACATAGTACATAGACTAATAATAGAGACAGAGTGTTGTGTGGGTGTATCACTGCCCTAAAATGTATTTAGATGTGCTATGTAGCCTTGTTTGCTGCACCTTTTTAACTCTAGATACTGTATATTACATACATTAATAGATTTGTCTAGAAAATAATAATAATTATTATAGTATTCATCAGATGATATTTTCATTTTATAGAAACATTTACACCTTAAGAACAGCCTGGCAAAATAGCAGACTATGTAAATACTGTATACTCTGTGGGTGCCTTAATACAAACAGATGTCCTAATTTGATCACAGCATTATTTAAGTGTGTGCCAGCTTTATGTGAAAAACAATATTTGCTTTGTTTTCTTCACTAGAAGCTGGTACTGCTATCAATTCAGAAACATTTTGATCTTCTCCCAAAACTCTGTAGAGCATTTTTCAGCCCTCTAATTGCTTTAGATTAACCCAATTTTGCACAGAATTCTTGAAATGCAGTTTCCGAGATAGCATATTACAATAGACATACTGCCTCTAAACACTTATGGGAAAAAATACCCATTGCCTCATAGGGTTGGGTACCGTTTGGATTTTTACGATTCCAATGCCGAATCGGTACTTTTAAAACGATTCCGATTCCTAAACCGATTCTTGAAAAACTGAAAAATGACATAAAAGAAAAGGCTATTTTATGGAGTTTTTTTTAAATTGAAAATTATTTTAATTGAACAATATATTAACGTTGTAAAGTACTTAAATATATAAGTAAACCTAAGTCACCTAAGAAAGAAAGGGCAGACTCCCCAACCACCAGGCTACAGGGTTTTGTCCTGAACGATAGACTAGCAGAGCAAGTGTAATATGTTTACTAACGATCACGTGCAGTGAATGTTAATATGCTTTTACGTCCGTTTTGGTGAGCCCAGAGGGAAAATATGGCATTTTAAAAGTAGCCTACATTTACGGTAGCTAGGTATTGGTAGACTACAGAGAAAGTGTGATATTTTTACGTATGTTTCGGAGCGTGTACAGAAAGCCGTCTATCAGCACTGATCAGCAGGGATTGTAGAGTGCTTGTCTGAGAATAGCGCAGACACGCGCTTCACACCGAGAGCGGGCACGTGCACCACTCGGCAGAAAAGGGAGTAAGAAAAAAGAGTCTACCGCTGTCCGGAGCGACAGAGGGAAAATATTTCAGTCGGAACCGAAATTTGCATAGGAACCAGTTCCATAGTGGAAGCGGGTTTCGGTACCCAACCCTATTGCCTCATAGCAAATTCAAAATAAATCTTTTTAAAAATGTTTGTTCCAAAAGAAAAATGAACCAGTAAATGCCAGGAATAGAAACCTGTAACCACCAGTTTTCATGTACTGTATGTGTCTAGAGCCAATGAAATTCAGAACCATGGACAGTGCTTTTTGCTTCTAAGTGCTCCAAAGCCTCTTTGCAGATGCAGTACCACTGCATCATGAGTGAAGAGAAAGATGGCAGGCCCGTATGAGGCAGATATAGACACACTCCTGTCATCAGTGGTCCTTTGTCAACACTAATTAAATGTTGATGAAGCTGTTGATGAAGATGCTAAATATAAAAAAAGCATACCAACACCTAGAAAAAAAAGACCTGAGACATTTTCTCAACTGTCTGATAAGAAAAAAACAGAGCAAGAAAAAGCCTTAACAAGTGCAAATATACAAACAAACAAACCCAAAATGTTTCTACACTAGATTTAAACAAACGGAAGAGCTCTCTACATGAATGCTGGAGCTTCCCTGTGCTGAACAGAGATCCTTACAATTGCTTTCATACTGCATGCACCTGTTTGGGTAATATTATAATTAAAGTGGGGACACTGGGAATTTCCCTCAGGGTCTTGGCAAGTTAAACCACTCTCAGGTGTATGTCACACTTTTGTTATTGAGCCTGCTAGGCATTTACATACAGGAAAGTATGGATAGTTAAAAGGAATAATTATAAATACGGGAATAATATAAATGCATGATGCACAGCATGGCATGTGCATTGTAGACAATTCCAGTAATCATATATCTGGTCCTATATTATGATTGAAATCTAACACCATTATATGAAAATTACAATACATGAAAATGAACATGCACACACACATGCACACTCCTTTACTCATTCAAAGTTGCTGTTTGGGGATTGTTTTAGAAATGTATGTATGTTTGATAATGCCTACAGGTTCAAACCTGTAAGCGATCTCTTCAATTAAATTCACATGATGTCAAGTTTATTCAAATTCTGAGTTCTAATCATCATGGAAGATGAATGTCTCACCAAAGTTGCCATCCTGCTGCACCATTGTATATCTAGAAATTACATTGTAAGCTTTACATTTCTAAAGGCTTGTGCGCCTTTACAAAAACTATCTTTGTAGTTTGTAGTTCCTCCTCCCCCCCTTCATCACCTTTGAATGTGTGATATTGCATGATGCTTGCTGGAGAAACCAGGGACTCACAATAGCCATTAAGGCTGGTAATTAGCCCTTTTGGGTAAAAGAGCTGGCACCTTTTTTCACACTTCACTTAATGAGAATCCTGCATTTGAACAAAACACAATGTTAGTGGTATGACACACTGAGAATTCTGGGTTAACTAGAAATCGTGAATTCCTGCAAAGCGAGAAATTCATCCTTTATATACACATCACACTAATGCTTTATTTATAAAAAAAAAAGAATTGGAGGAGTGTTGTCTCCCTGTGGGGTACTCGTTCATCTCCTGTCTGCAGTTACCTAGTTAATTACCTAATTAAAAAAAATTTTACAACCCCAAATCAGAAAAAGTTGGGACAGTATGGAAAACACGAATAAAAAAAGAAATTAGTGATTTCTAAATGTACTTTGACTTGTATTTCATTGCAGAGAATACAACAGCACATAATTTAATGTGTTCCTCATGATTTTTATTATTAAATGCAACACATTTCAAAAAAAGTTGGAACAGTAAAGCATTTACCACTTTGTAATGTTGCCATTCCTTTTCACAACACTTAAAAGACGTTTAGGGACTGAAGACACCAAGTGCTGAAGTGTTTCAGGTAATTGTGTACCATTCTTGCTGCAAACAAGTCTTAAGGTGGGCAACAGTACGGGGTCTTTGTTGTCGCATTTTGCGCTTCAAAATGCGCCACACATTCTCTATTGGACACAGGTCGGGACTGCAGGCAGGCCAGTCAAGTACCCGTATCCTCTTCCTCCGCAGCCAGGACTTTGTAATGTGTGCAGAATGTGGTTTTGCATTATCTTGTTGAAATATGCATGGACGTCCCTGGAAAAGATGTCTTCTTGAAGGCAGCATATTGTGCTCCAAAATCTCTATGTACTTTTCAGCATTAATGGTGCCATCACAGAAGTGAAAGTTACCTTTGCTAAGGGCATTGACACAACCCCATACCATGACAGACCCTGGCTTTTGGACTTGTTGCTGGTAACAGTCTGGATGATCCTTTTCTTCTTTGGTCCGGAGCACACGGCGTCCATTTCTCCCAAAAAATACTTGAAATACTGATTCATCTCACCACAGTACACGTTTCCACTGTGTGATGGTCCATCCCAGATGCCTCCGAGCCCAGAGAAGTCGACGGCGCTTCTGGACACGGTTAACATAGGGCTTCCTTTTGGCACAGTACAGTTTTAACTGGCATTTGTTGATGTAACTACGTATTGTGGTACTTGACAAAGGTTTGCCAAAGTAGTCCTGAGCCTATGTGGTGATATTGCTTATAGATGAATGACGATTCTTGATGCAGTGCCGCCTGAGGGATCGGAGATCACGGTTGTTCAGCTTAGGCTTGCGCCCTTGTCCTTTACGCACTGAAATTCCTCCACATTCCTTGAATCTTTTAATTATGTTATGCACTGTTGAAGGTGAAATAAGCAAATGTCTTCCTATCTTTCTTTGAGGAACATTGTTTTTAAACATTTCAATAATTTTCTCACGTATTTGTTGGTAAACTGGCGATCCTCGGCCCATCTTTGCTCCTAAAGGACTAGACCGTTCCTGGATGCTGCTTTTGTACCAAATCATAATTACAATCACCTGTTGACATCACCTGTTTCAAATCACATCATTATTTAACCAATTTACCTGATTACTAGCCCTAATTTGCTCCTGTCCCAACCTTTTTTGGAATGTGTTGCAGGTCTGAATGACAGGAAAGGATGTATCTTTACAAATGAAATTAAGTTGACCAGACAAAACATGAAATATTTTGTGTTCACATTGTCTGCAATGAAATACAAGTCAAAGTACATTTAGAAATCACTACTTTCTTTTTTTATTTGTGTTTTCCATACTGTCCCAACTTTTTCTGATTTGGGGTTGTATTATTCTTCTTTTTCTTCTTCCTAAGAAATCCATACCAATGCACGAAAACTCAACAAACTTTGCACATAAGTCCAGTCCTATGCTAAACTTAATTAGTGTATATTGTGTGCTAATTGTCCTGATGGTGGCGCTACAACAGCCATCTCAAATTCTAAACTTCATAACAAATCAGCCGCGCATGCTACAACGTCACAACTTATGCCAAACTGTAGCCCCAATAGACCAGAAGCTATGCTCTGCTGTTACCTTGTAGCCATTTTAAAGTCCATTACTCTACTTTTTGCAAAAACTGCAAAACTTCTTAAACCTATCTCCTCCCACATGTTTGTTTCAATTGATAACAGTTTTGGGCAACTTCATCATCAGACTGTTCTCCACAAATTTACCGTTCAAATTTTTGGATTTATCAAAAATTGAGCCCACAGTGCTTTAAAACGTTTTACTGCTAGGTGTTACGAAGCCACTTGTGACATCACCCAGATAATAGCTCGCTGAGATCAGAAACTGCCTACGGCCTCAATGGTTGTGAGTTTGAGCACCTGGTGTTGCAAGATGATCATACATATATCTAATCAGGCATTGGGCTGTTAACAACCGCCCTGCGTATTTTCAATGTGTGTATGCATTAACACACCTGATTCTGATTAATAATCAGTCCAGTTAAGGAAAGTCATGTTATTGAGTCAACCCAGGCTGACTCAATAAAATATAACCCAAATAGCTCATTACCTGAGTCATCACCTGAATAATAGCTCACTGAGATCAATGTTTTCCTTTGGACTCTAAGATTGCGAGTTCAAAGCTCAATGGTCACAATGTCACATCTTATACAAAATCAGCCATTGTACTTTGGACACCTTCCCTCTGAGTTTAAAATGCTCAGCCCCGACCATCGCTGCGGAGCAGTTATAATTAACCTTCTTCATTGTTAAGCAGGGCACACACTTTGTGAACTTTAGGCATCCCTTTGAGCTCGGATTAGCCCAATTTAGCCCAGTACTGCTGTTTAAACTCAGCAGTGGTGTATTACAGACGAGGCCGGAGGCAAAATTTGCAATTGTTCTGTGCAAGACTGTAACACATTATTCTGTCTTACCTGTACTCAAGACCAGTGAAACCTAGAATTCATCGAAAATATGTCATCTGCATTTCAGTGAATAGTTGGGAAGGCAAGGAGTGCAGCGGACTTATGTTCTTGATGTTTTCCTATCTCAGTTTCCAATCTGCCTTCCAGTATTTTTCAAACAGGCACGGCACACAGATACACAGACACACACACACACACACACACACACACACACACACACACACACACACACACACACACACACACACACACACACACACACACACACACACACACACCTCTTTGTGCACCACATATTTGCCCTGGCTGATTACCCAGAGAAGAGAGGTAAAAAGCATTGTAGATGCTGGAATATAATAATAATTTACCCTGCTTGTACTGCCAGTGTTGCTTACTGTTTTATAGCATTAAAGTATGAGTCAATACATTGTGGTGTATGCTGCGTTGTATTGAAAGTACTGTATATTGTTTAGTCACCAATATTGCTGCTATTTCACTTCTAAACAACACTATTTCCAAATGTTTGCCCGTACTGTAGTGTGTTTGTTGGCTTGCCAAACCTACTATAATAAAAGACTGATGACCTTCATTCACAATACAGTATACCTAGTACTTGATGCATTTTTATAATTACAAAATATCACGTCTGAGAAATGTTGCTAGTAGTTATATAACCTTCCTAGGAAACAATGTGTTGTTATATGTACACACACACACACACACACACACACACACACACATATATATATATATATATATATATATATATATATATATATATATATATATATATACACACATATACACACCTACATACCATCAGGGTATGTAGGTGCAGTCACTAGCTGACTCTGCATCCCATGGTTGCTTTCATAATGCATTATTGCCTATTCCTGAAGGGTTTTCAGCATCATTTAACATATTTCATTTTATCTGAAAATCTGCATTTTATGTAATTTCATAATGAAACAATTAGGGCTGCAACTCACAATTGTGTTTTAATGTGTATTATTTCTCAAATAATCAATTAGTTTTTTGGTCTATAACATATCAGACAATGGTGAAAAATGGCGATCAGTGCTTCCCAAAGTCCAAGATGACGTCTTGTTTGGTCCAAACTCAAAGACATTCAGTTTACTGTCACAGAGGAGTGAAGAAACTAAAAAATGTTCACATTAAGAAGCAGGAATCAGATAATGTTTTACTTTTTTTCCGATATAAAAGTGACTCAAACTGATTAATCGATTATCAAAATAGTTGGCAATCAATTTAATAGTTGACAACTAATCTAATAATCAATTAATCTTTGCAGCTCTAGAAACAAGTATTTACACTAGGTTGCATGAGTACATAACCATAATGCCATAATTGATTTTAAAACACCAACCGAAACGCTTGTTGGAAGAAACTTTGATAAGGGGAAGTTTCTGAAAACTGGAAACAAATACTTAGAGGCCGTACTAAGAGCAGAAGGCTGTAATGAATGTATGGTTCTTTGATCCAAAGTTGATGGAGCCAATGCATTGCTGGATCAAACATAGTCATGAAGATGACATGAGTCGATTCTCAGGCGGAAGCTTGGTTTGATTTTAATTGGGAATCTTGCACTATTGGAGAAGGCACATAACGCAAGGGTACAAAATTGTAAGTGGACTTGTTACTAACAATCATCTATATCCCCCCTCCCTTCCATAGTAAATACTGCTAGGTCTATAGTTTGGCCAAATTATACTGTCACCATTAAGGTAACTGACACATAAAGTTGGACTCAATTGCAGACACCAATGTACAGCAGTGTGGTTGAAGGGTAATTTAAGTAGAACTGGCAGATGGGCAGGGTATCAACTACTGGAAGTCAGGCATTCAGGTTACAAGAGACATGGCTGGACTGAGGTAACATGAGCTGGCAGTGAGAAGCCCTCTACAGTACAAATACTGGGACTAATTGCTGATGAGGAGCAGCTCGGTAGACAGGTGATAGGGTTAGTCGATCTACAGTGGAGGGGAACTGTGGGCAGGGGAGGACTGACAGAGAAAGGAAAATTCCTGAATACACTGAGACAAGAGAGAGACAGTGTGAAGCTGTGCCTGAAACGGAGCCTGAAAGAGAGCGACATGATGCAGGGAGCACCAGGACTCGACTCTTGGTAAATGTGATGTCATGTGTGTGTACTGCGTGTGCTGTGCTAAGATTGCAGTCTGCATAAAAAAAGCAATGCAAGAGTTTGTGAATGAGAATCAGACTCTATGAGAGATGCATATTAGAAAGTGTGCATGTATGTTTATTTAGTTGCTAGTTAAAGGACTCAGCTGCAGGTCATATAATACAAAGTATAACTTAATGTACCTTTGACTGAACAAGACCTTGGTGCTTATATTGTCAGTACAACAGTAAGCCGAGTGTCATCCACATGTGTCTGTAAGAAAACTGAAAAAATGAAATTCCCTGCATACACTGTTGAATTACATTGGTATACTCCTGGGTTGTTAGTGTTTGAGCTGCTCCCATCCAGTCTTACTTTCTTTACCATTAGAAAATGAAGCCAAAGACTCCAGAGACTTTTTTTTATTATTTTCTGCTGAAACATCACCTTAAAATATGCTTCTAATTTCATTTTGTTTAGAATGGCTGAACGAGAAGACTGAACTTGCAACTTCTCCTGGCGTCCTTAATTAAGTTAAAGCATAATAAAATATACTTTACACATCCTGAAATGATGTGGGCTATTCACACACATACATATTCACATCAACTTCAAACACTAAATAAAATAATGAATTGATTTAAAATGAATGGCATCAACTTCTCTGTCTTTAGATTCCATGATGGCCACAGTTGCCAGCCACGGTTGGATTCCACAGCTGATCGCAGCCACTCTAGACAATGCTTGTACTTCTTGTGTAGAGCAGATCGAGCCGGCCAGGCTCTGTATGTGAAATATAGATATGAAATTCTTATGAGGATGAATGCATTTTTAACAACTAAAACACAGCCAAAAATCTTTGATCCATGTCTTTCATAACTGGACTTTTAACTTTGTCTGTTGGCTACAGCACAACAAAGTGAGAAATAACAACAATAAAAAAATAAATAAATAAAGCCACAATGCTGATTTGGACGTCAATTACCATGGCAACGCTAGAAGCTTTGAAGCATTTGGGTTAGTCCTTTCTGCTACTTTCCCATTTTTATTGGGGAGGGGTGCACAATATGTGTTCTAAATATTGAGGGGGGACAACCATGCCTTTAATATTGTATACACATAGATTTATTTCAGGCTGTAATGTTACGAAGACTATCGTACATTCACACATATTTAGTTTTTTGGGATTTTCACATAGGCTTACGTTATGACAGGCTTACCACAAAATGACTTGGCGACGCAGATTCCCGTAACCATAGTAACTCACTGCTGCCTGCGTGCGCATGGCAAGAGAGGAGAGGGAGGGAGAGACGATGTGCTGCTCTCACAAGAGCCGCTGAGATTACTCTGAGAAGAAAGTCACTAAAAGGGTCTAAAAAGTCCGGGGCTATCCGCAATTCTTCCGCACCTCCCTTGCGTTTTGTCTCATCCATTTTGGCACTCTTTTTTTTTTTTTTTTTTTTTGGTTTGGTTTGTTTTGCAGATGTGCTGTTTAATGAATGCACTGAGCCCAAAGGGGGTGGGTTTTAAATATGTGATTGGGCCAGCCAAGTGTCAATTCAGAAAATGCTATGCTTGTGTCAGCCCAAAAGGCACTTTGGCCCACCGGGAAAGTGCTCGGTCGGCCAGGTGGCCAGTCCAGCCTTGACAAGAGAAGGAGTGTCTTCGCTAAATCTTTGTGGCAGTGTTCTATAGATTAGGCTTTGGGTTAGTAGCGCAGCTGTCTCTAAAACATCCTTCAATCTCTTATTGCTCAATAGCCAAGTTGGTAAACCACACTCATTAATTTACAGTATTCTACAACAACATATATTTAGTATGTCAGATAGATTTCTGTTGTTCATTTTCACAAGGTCCCTGACCTGCCATAGCTGCCAAGCTGCATTACAGACGGACATGCATCTTGTTTAGACATTTAGCTCATTGACAAAAATAGTTAGCCAAGATAACTGCAGTGCCACGTTACATCCCGCAATGCCCTGCTGTGATGTTCCTATGCACAGAGTAGTCAGGATCCGGTATAGGAGACTGCACTACTCAGTATGACACGATGTGCCCTGCTATGACATGAACTTCCACGATAACCTTCGAAGTCACTGTGACTTCTAATGTGACTGTTATCACCACTGTTCATCACGCCCCCAACCGGCCCGTCAGACACCGCCTACCAAGAGTCTGGGTCTGCCGAGGTTTCTTCCTAAAAGGGAGTTTTTTCTTGCCACTGTCGCAATAGCCACTGCTAATGCTTGCTCTTGAGGGAATTACTGTAATTGTTGGGGTTTTGGAATTTATAGAGTGTGGTCTAGACCTACTCTATCTGTAAAGTGTCTCGAGATAACTTTTGTTATGATTTGATACTATAAATAAAATTGAATTGAATTGAATTGAATAACAACGGCAGAAGCAACACTGCAAAGAAATGTAATCCAAAACCTAGATGTATTATTTTTTTTGCAAACTCACACCCCTACCTCTGGAAATGAAACTGTCCCCTAAAATGAATGAGGAAAAAGAGTAAATGTGTATTTGAATCGTGGAAGCCTGGGAAATAATAGGTTTACAATACCAAATGATCTCCTTCTTTCTTTCCGCATAATATATACACAGATGAGAAATAACCAATGTGTAAGCCAAGGACCACAATGACCACATTTTAACTGACAAAATGGATACAGCTACAACAAACTGATCTGCCTTGAATATTACTTTCATTTTACTGCTCTAGTAATTTCACTGCATAAGTCGAGTGGGCTCAAGCCTAAAATCCTTAAACTCCACCCCTTCATATCTTCCTTGGTGTGTCTGCTCATTGCTATTAAAAACCGCGCTAGGCAGGTGGAGATTGAGGCCAAAAATATTCCCATAACATCCTCAGACATCCTTTGAAGTATCTTGCCAGGGTAGAGAGGGTGTATGTTACCTTGAGTTACAGTAGACGGATGTCAGCTGTACGATCTGGCTCTGCACAATATAAAAGATGGCACAGCTCAATAATCAAGGCTTAAGCGGAAACGCTGGGTGCACAGGCTGCCTGCTATACTCAGTCAGCACATTTCCAATTTATTGGCACCCACCTTGTTTCCTTCTGATACTGTCTTGTTTCATGTTCGCTTAAAGACTGGAGTGCCTAAATATCAGGATGCATCCTAATTATTCAGAGGCCAATCAGCTGTCCAATCTTGGGAGGGACAACGTTTCTTTAAGTTCTTGTGACTTAACAAGTCAAATCCTACAGTATTTGATGTATGTGATGCTCATTAGCATGAAGATTTATAGACTAGTAGGAGTGCCAGACTTATTGGTGGGTTCCAGGTAGTTAAGGAGAGAAGATTAAAAATTGACTTAATTCAAAGTCAGAATCCATGGAACATGATGTGAAGTTGGACACGCCAGGGTTTATGTATTCAGCAGGGCTTAAAAGTGTCAATTGGGCTTGTACTAAAAATGGATTCAACACAGAAATGACTATAGAAATTACAGAGATATTGAAATTACATTAGGAATAACATTTTATGTCCCTGATTGACAACAATTACAGTACTGGACAGGATGGTCTGTATATATGCCGCATGTAGTTACTTACTGTTGATTCTTTGTTTATTGTAGTTGTTTAAATATACAGTACTCCATGTTAAGAATTTCTGAATTTGTTTAACTCTCTTGAAGGTAAGAAATGTGAGATTGGATTCCCAGACACCAAGTAACATTAGTTGAAGACTAGTACTTAAAGAAGTTGTAACAAAATACAGTAAGTCTCCTGTGTAATCTCAGGTCTTTCTTATTTTTTTTTAATGAATTTGAAATAAATGAACTCAAATAACAATTAGAAAAGCAATTGTATTGTCAGAACATGTTGGAGATGAGTTGTAAACACTTTGTCAGCAGCACAGAGACACAGCAGATAATATTTAGAGATTTCCCACCACCCTAGGTAACAGAGTAGGTATTGATTCAGAATGCTCCCGATAGGAAAAGCCTCTAACTAGAGGGATGATCAACATGGTAAGGGCAAGAGAGACAGCAGAGAGGCAAATTACTTCAATTAACAGGCTTGCCCTAATGAGAGAACCATCCCTTGAACTAGGACAGAAGGATTGATTCCATTTGCACCTCACTCTTAGATCGAATGATTAGAATTGGCTCTCTGAGATTGGCTGACCCAGCCTGTGGCAGGATTGGCAGGTGTAGATAACAGGCTAAGACAGGAGGGAGTAGTATTATTCTTAGGATATAAAGCATAATTAGCATACACGTCTACTGCTATCTGTAGTCTTTTCACTCTGTTACCTGCAAAGCTGACGTGTAACTCGGTTTCACTGTTCTCTGCAGTGACAGATGTTAAAGGAAGTGTGATACCACTAGGCTTATGCTGTTGATTTTGGTGCATGAAAATAGTAACATAGTGTAAAACGTGTTACTTCCAGTTGGCCTGTTGGTTTGAACACCTTTTAGTTGCAACACACATCAGAAGTGGTGCAACATGGCAAGGTAACAAACATTTCAACAGCAGGTTACAGAGAGTGTCTCCAACTAAGAATTTTTCTTGAATCTGAATCCAGAATCAAATCCACTTGTCAAATCCAAATTCTTTCAAATCCCTCATCAATATTAATATCGATATCCTTATGTTTGGCTTACATAATTTGCAAGTAACTACATTTTCACTGATCACTGTGTGATCACCTGTTTTTGGGCGAGAAGCTAGAAAGTTTTTATTATTAATTAATTAATCAACATTAACATGAATTAGGCTAGCCTAATACACTTCCATAACCTGTAGCTATACAACTTGAGCAGCAGAAGATATGAAATGTTGATTGTTGATTGATTGACTGATATTGATCTGACTTGTACACCTGATCTTTCACAAGCTATTTGATCTAAATTAGGAGATCTTGATTCAGAACTATAAGGTGAATTTGTGCAACATATACTGTACATATAGAATAAAAGTTTACCTGGGACTCCTCTGTTTATAAAGTACAGCTATTAGCTACATTTTTTTCTCTAGAGAAGAGTCCCCTCCACAAAAAATCGGTTCACTCTGTAATGTGTATTTTTGCTCACAAACAATCTTTGGCAGAGTACAGTCAGCGGTTGGAGAGAGCTCATTAACCAACAGACAAAAGCAACGGGCAGCGCCGGCTGTAAATGAGAAGTCTGAGAAATGCGTTACCTGCACGTTGTCAACTCTGGTCTTTGCTGATAAAGAATGAGGAGGAGAGATAACAGGGTCGCTAAGAGATTCGTTAGCGTCGGAGCTCAACGTGTCTGGGTATTGTGCCAGTCGGGAACCAGATCATGAAATGCAACCCTAAACCAAGATAAATATCCCAGTTATGTTGCCAATGACATACTAAACATTCCAAATATTAAATAAAAGAGGATTCCTGGTAACCATGTGAGGTTCCAGTGGTAGATTTTATTTGCCCCAACCATGATTTTTTAACAGGTAATAGTCACTTTTGATGAATACTGTTTCATGCATCATGTCAGCTTTAATGTAGTGATTATGCATTAAACATTTGTTTTATTTAACAACATATTGACTTAAGGGCAAAGGACACATACTAAAGTCTTTCTGATGAATGGCAACTCTAACTGAACTTTCTATGCAGCTCGCCCTGACTGCCAACCATGAGCCCCCTTGATGTCATCAAAATGCCCGGCAATGCTGACTTGCTCTTTGATGTAGAGGCAAAATAATTAAAGTGATGCTAGTGATCTATATAGGTATTAAAAAGTGATGGGCTCTCCCTATCGATCAATTCTGATGAAATGTCTGATGAAAAGCCAGTGGTTCACAATGATCTGCTCTCATTTTTCCTCAGGCGCATACGTGGTTCTGCGAGTGGCACATGGTAAGATTCCGTCTTTTATGTAAAAAAATAAAATAAAATAAAATGAGTAACTCCTTTAGGTAAAGCTGTGTGGAGGCTCAGCTCCCTGATGGCATTGCCTTTAGCTGAGATATTATATCACCACACACCCCAGCCTCCTTACCTTCTGCCAGGCAGATTAGTGCTTTTATCAATAAGCAGCTTAGCACCAAAGTGTCCCTCAATAATATGCCATGCTATTTTTTTCTCCCGCTGCTTTAACTTCTGGGCTTCTCTTTCCGTGTCTTTTGCTCTTGCACAATCTCATAGCCTCCCTGTTTTCACCCCCCAAAAGTCTCCACTTTCTTTAACTCTGGGTATTAACATCTGACTTAGAGAGACAGTGATACATTATGTATTCTTCTCTTCAGGTCACATTAGGAACCTAGACAGGGCCCAGGAGGACCAGAGTGCAGCATCCCCATCAGACATGCTACCCCATTAGAAGCCTGCAGTGCACCATAAAACCCATTAAGGTCCATTAGGGAAGTACTCTGGCCCACAGACACCTTTAAGGCCAGTCAGCCACAAAGGTGCACAGTTACAGATGGTGTAAAACTTATTTGATATGTCATTCAGAGCCATGTGTCACATATTCCAACACAAAAAGCATTGGTTCATGTGTCAGGCATTTTTGCTACGTACACGGTACGACATAGCTTCAGAAATGTAATTGCAATAGTCATATGTCAGTGTTAAGCATCCTCAAATTCAGTAATGTTTGGTGACAGCTGTTTGAACTGTACAGTTATCACATTATTTTTCTAGTTAGCAGATCAGCTCATAATGCAAATGACCACAATATATTTGAATTTGCATAAACGTTATTGAGCTAATGCAGATCCCAGCTGAGATTTCACTCAGTCTTTTGTAGCTGCCTGAACACGCAAATGGCAGCTCGTTCACCCTCCTTCGATTGGAACAATTGCATACAGCTGAGAGGTTTCGGCAAACTGCCTCTCATGCGATCAGAGCACTGCCTATTACGTTTGATTAGTCTGACCCAAATCTTCCAGTGGCAGACACATTTTTCAAAGCGAGTTTGAAATTCTAAATCCTAGATCAAGTCAAAGGTGAATCCCTGACTTGGCCATAAATTGCATTTCTGTGGGACTGTTACATCCCATCAACCATTTGGTATTTTGGGACATTTAATAAACATCGTCAACAGCTACAAATGTGTATACCAGGTCTTAAAGCAATATGATGTGTCACAACCACACACTCTCATCAAACCAAAGGTTTACCACACACAGTTTGGGAACACTGCATAATGATTGTTTTTTAATTAGCTTTGGGGAAACATTTCTCTTTGTGACAAACTGTTGTGGGGTTATTATTAATTCCATGTGTTCCATGCTTTTTTTTTCTTAGTTAACAGAAGCAAGTGGGGCACTTGTATATCATTTTTTCCTGCAGCCTCACTCACAAGGACATGTTTTTGTTGTATTGCTTTATCTTAATTGCTTAAAAAAGAGCCCATGATGGATGAACACATGAAAATACAATAATGTTTTTGGAATTGTAATCATGTACTTTACACACATGATATCACGATGTATAACTGGTTACTGTTCACTTCTATTGCTTTAGTTTTCCATTGCATGACATCAGCTCTGAATAGAGAGGTAAATTTGCCATGTAGGATTATGCTCTATATGCAGGCGGGGACCAATATATTGTGTAAAGTTTCCCCCTTAAAGGCATGGCAAAAAGAAATCCATTCATAATATCATATAATATATTCTGGTATTTATATGAACATTATTATTTTTTTTTTTAAAACAATGTGTGTAAAAAAACACTTAAAACACATTGCCTGAAGTGTTCCAAGGTGAAAAAAACATTCCTCTTTTCAAATTACAAGTGGTAAGGCTCTCTTCAGTTCTCTTGTATTTTGCTTTCTTTTATCAATTCATCCTCTTCACATCAAATATGTCATTTATAGTATCATTTGCAGACAAAAAGTATAACTCATGAACCTTTAAACTGCATGAATATTTACATTTTAAAATAAATGATGCACATTCAAATACATTTTGATCGGCAATATTGCGTTTCTAGCATTTTACAAAGGTCTTTCACAGTATGTGTTATGTAACATGTAATAGATAGTTGATTGGCCAAGAGCTTACTAATGAGTTAGTGAGCAAAAAATCCACAATGATGTGGTCTGAGACCAAGTGTGTTTGCCTTGACAATCAAAGTAAGACTAAGAATAATATGGAATGGCTTTAAAAGGGTTTTGACCGGTTTGACTTCATAACATCTAATTCAAAAAGATCAGTACCTAAGTGTTATCAATAAGATTTTGAAATGTATTGTAAGCTAGTGAAAGCCAAATGAATGGGGCTAAGACAACAGTAGTGTGTCCCTGTCATTTATTAGAGACCTCACTGCTCTTGTGCTTTTTAACTGAAGGGACAAATACACAGGAAGAAAAGAAAATTGTCAAAAGGAAATAATCTCATTACGTTGGATGTGCTCAACATTTTAAATGTGAATCAAAAGGTTGCATCAAAATTTCTCACAAAAGGTTTTAATTTATTAGTGGAACAGCCAAGGTTTTCATTAACATTTCTGACATTGTAAGATCATTATAATTACGTAGAATTTTCTTTTAACTGGAGAATGTTTTGACACACACGCAACACTTACAACAGCTATTAAGCAATCACACTCAGTTCATTTTACGTTTAAATACAACTGTAAGTAGTTCCAATCTCCTTGAGTAAATTACAATCACTTTTTGGCTAACAAGAACCGCCACTGCCCCTGTGAACATGCTAACGGGCTACAGCTTCTCACCTGGGAAAAGAAAAGTTTCACTTCATAACAGAGGAGGCTCTATGATGTGTTACCGTAGCTTAGCAGAATGATTGGGAGCAAGGAAAACCACCCATCACTCAAAATTGTATGTGTGTAATGGTGTGAAAATGGTGGTTTGTTGAGCAGCTCCAGAACACTATGAAACTATTTAATGACCTAGTGGTTACTGAAGTTATTCACATTAAGGACGCCTAAACTGACACAAGTTAGACCATGGACCCCCATTTGATATGATTTGCTTTACTTTTAGATTCTTTATTACAGAAAGTGTATGACACCCATGACTAAAATAGTCATACATGCTGTCATTGTGTTACTTTTGGATAGAGTAAATTATTCCCCTTTCTGCTGGGGACCCCCCTGGAACAAGGACCCCTTCCCACTTTGCGAACTGATGAACAGCTGCACAGACCGCATCTATAAAAATGGGATGCATTGCATTGTGGGATTGTAATCAGAATGTAGTGTACACAGTGTGTACAACACTATTGCAATATTGATCACAAAGAGAATACACCTATGTTCTGTAATACAAATTCTTTTAAATATATTTAAAATGTTGTCACTGACATGGATTTAGGAATTGTTACATATAGATGCAGCAAGTTTAACAGTCATTTCTTTTCAAGATTGTTAAAATAGACAGAAATGTTTGTACAGTGGAAAAATTATGAAAACAAAAAATCTAAATAACAAATTAAGGAAATGGGCAGATGATGTGCAGCAGGAAAAAAAGTAATGAATAGCTCAGCTTTCCTAAGACCAAGCGGGCTGGAAGGAAATAGCTAAATAATAGCTAGTAAAAGAAAAGAAAGAAATTGTATCCTTATGGAAACACTCATGACCATTCTTATCATTTGAAAACTGAATTGCTTGTCAGATAACTGCATGAGCAGCAGAAACATCTCACATTTAGGTGCGGTAATTGCAGACTTACCTACACCCCACAGACAATTCAGGTTAATTACACCCCGTGACGGATGCGTAGACACATTGCCCACCGGGGACTGAACCTGCAATATGATTCCCAACTACACCACGCTTCCTGTGCCAAAGAAAGTGTTTTTTAACCTCCAACTGAGCGATTTTTACTGAGGAAGCACCGCCACAGTACTCATTACAGGGCTCAGATTGGGGTAGACGATCAGCCAATAAAAGTTTGTTGAATTCTGCCTATGATACATCCAGGAGTGCATATCAGCATCCTGCCTCTGCTTCATCGCAGGAGGTACATATAGAGAAGACAAAGGGGCCATGGTCAAACTGAGCTATAAGCAGCTGTTCTCTATTCCTATGTGTTCAGGCTAAATCAAACATTCATCTTCTATTTAGAATGTCAGCTTTGTAAAATACTACAATTGCATGGATATGACTGATTATTTTAGCTTTTAAAATAAATGCTAATATAATTCAGACATGCCTTTGGATCAATGATTTTACTCCATGCTATAGGTTGCTACTGTTACTGGGACACACATTTGATTAAGCTTAGTGAGCATGTCCATGCAGGCAGACAAAATTGTGTGTGTACGTACAGTGTGCACTGTAGCATGGGTTGCATCCTCATCTCCAGCGATTGGAGAGAGGGCAGGTGCTGGCAGAGGTTGGAGGATAGATGGTGATGGGTGGTTGGCTTAAGAACGAGGAGGATCGGGGGCTGGGTTGTGGGCCAGATCTCGTCCTTGCAGTTATGAAGGAGAAACAAACTGATCTGACAGTGACAAATGAACCATCTCCTCTTCCCCAACTGCCAGTTTTGTTCCTCTCAAACTCGTCTCTCACCCTCAGTCTCTCCCCCACTCCCCCACCAGTTTCTTTTCAAGCGCCCTCAACCCCTGTCTTCTTCATTTTCACCTACCAAGCTCTTTTTTTCAGCCTCACTTTCCCCCGTCCTACATTTTTTATTTTACTTTTGTTCTCCCTGTGATGCTCTTTCACTTCTCTGCCTCTCACTATTCTCTTTCTTGCTCTGCTGCTTGAGAAGTATTGGAGGTTTTTGTGTCTGAAGAGGTCCTGCTACAGTCTATTATGTAGTCATTTTAGTAGATTATTTAGCCTCTTTAATAGATAAATTGAATCTTGCACACAATAATTACTTCCCTGCTTCTGTTTTATGTCACCGATGCGACTAACATGCCATTTAAATACTATAAATTGCCTTGCATGTATCAAAGTTTTATTGCTTTCGAGTGGAATTGTCATAGCCGGGTGCCATTAAACAGGAGACATTGAAGTAGCACGAAGGATGAAGGCATAGCTCAGCAGTGATTATTGTTGAGGTTTAATGACTGTCTTGCTCCTGTAATAGACCTTCTGGGGTGTTGAAATGAGATGCCAGGCAGAGAAGACAATTAATTGCTTGGCTTCCTTTTGTCCCCGCCCCCGTCCCCCTGTGTATTGGACTAAAACCTGATAAGATAAAGGCTTAGGGCCACCCTAATACCTTAAGAGACTCGTGTGACTATAATGCATTATTGTGGGTGCATTGTGTGAGATAAGTTGCCTTGTGTGTATTATGTGTGTTTAAGGTGTATTTTCAGGTGTAGTTTTCATTGATAACAAGCCACAAAAGGCAATAAAAAAAATGAAAATGCATTGAATAATGAAAGTATATTTTCATGGAGATGTTTATGGAAATATATTTTAACTTCAGCTACAGTGACATTTGCTATAACAACAGGCTATAATATGAATGGTTGGTTTGTGTGTTTCTGCTGCTTTTCTCTCCAGTACCCAACATAAATTCTGCTCTGAATATTAATGTAGGAAGTAACACACAAAGTGCAGGATGAATGTATCATGCATGCTCTGTCCTTCCTTCCTTATACAGTTTTTAAAAATGTACTTCAGTCACAGGTTATTAATATATGAATAATCAAATGGCAAGCAAAGCACCCCCTTTGGGCCAATCTGTCTACATTTAAAAATGCTCAAATGCAGTGTTGACGTGCAACATTTTCAGTTGAATCTAAAATATTGTGCATGTCCATCCTTGAGTTTATCAGTGTAATTTGAAAATGCCAAAACATCCCCTCAAGTTTTGTATCAAAACAAAAATATGATAATAGACATTATATTAATTAGAATTTACTCTTAAAGGCAAGCTTACCACCAGATCACAGTTGCTTCATAGCTATGACTGAAGTGAGTGCAATTTAATTGCTGCAGCTCAAATTCTGGTTAAATGTATTCAGCTGAGACACATGTTCATCATGATTAGTCCCATATAAAAGCAGGAGCAATTTCATACCTAGGAGTTGCTACAAATGTCACGACCATACACAGTTAAATGGTGGAGTAAACATATTCTGTGGAAAAAAAATGCCACAGTACACACTCTTGTTTATGAGCATTAAAAATGCATAGGGGTTCTAAATCATTATAATGCAAATTCTGAGTCTGTAAAGCAGCAATACACTGCACGCATTAGATGAGTGCAAATCCATCAGGCAGAGCTAAAAAATACTGTGTGCCGAATGTAATTGTATAACAAATAGTAGGCTATATTATTCAACATATGGTCAATACCATACAGATTGGAGTGGAGAGTGAAATAAAAGCAAAATGTGCATGTTTGCCACACCATTTCCTTTAGGCAAGCACAATATACAATGCCATTAAGAGAACAGTAATGGAAAGTGTGATATATTATACAACCTCAAATAAATACTGTCAATCAGTTAGAGGTAAAGATTAATAAAAAACAAGGCCACTCTTAATGGCTTTATAGAATTTCTGTATTTTGTTTACATATTTATATAATATGTGCATATTTAACTCGAGAAAATCCTGCAAACAACATTGATTAAAAAAAATCTGATTTTGGTCTCATCTTCCTCTCTGCTAAGTGTCAGTACAAACAAAACACTTAGACTGAGGACTAAAGCATTGCAGTGTGGAATTTCAGCTCTCAACATAATGACTCTCAGAGGCTGTAGCAGCTCAAACAGGAAAGAATTGTTTCTGGTTTGCAGTCATATGAAATGTCATCTGGAATTTGACAAGATATGAAGAAGCAATCCCCTTTGAGAGCTCCACTGAACCGCACATTTTCTTATATTGTTCTCTTGTTATAATCAAGCCCTTACGGGTGACCCGTGTCATTGTGTGATAAAACTAATTATTTGCCACAAGAATTATTGTGGGCTCTGCTGTCTCGAGGTCAGAATAACTGGCAGCCTTCGTATACTATTAAAATGATTATACTGTATCACTTGCCAAGAATTTGCACTGTTGTAACAGAGTTGATATCGCCTAGCCAAACAGATGCCATTCTCTATTTCCTTTTTTTAACGAGCTCTATATTGTCATAGTTAAATATTAAGACAAATATTTTTGTATTTGTGTTATTATTTGATTATCCGCTTTTGTGTTTATTAATGTACACTGGCAACAAATAATTAACAAGATTATAATAACATGTTTGCAAAAAAGCAACAGGGTAAAGACATTTTGTAACTGTTACAACATGTAGATGTCATAACATAAAGATGTCAGCATGAAACATTCTTCCACCTAACTTTTGTTGTTGTACATCTGCACATTTGTTTACTTACAGTTATCATGGGTTTGCACACATCTGGCTCATGTTTTGGATGTGCGTATTTTTAGAGCACTCCCTTACGCGCTCCAGTGTGGATGTGGCTCCGAAAAACATAACGCAAAGTAAAAAAGCTCTACAGTTTTCCGGTTACATTAACTTTAGCGACATTCTGTATTTTGAAATAAGTTTGCCAACCCCTTTTCAAAAGAATCAGTATCTTTCATCTGTCTCTCCATTTTTATTTCTAACTTGTTATCCCCTTTGTTACTGCAGGTTAGCAACAGTAAGTATTTCAATCTAATTGGAGTTAGTTAGCGACCAGCATGGTGAGACGTATTTTTTCTTCCCTTTGAAGTCTTGCTCACAGTTGTGCTTTACATTTGAGCATGAGATTGAGCCCTGATTAGATCTCGCTCTTGCTTTGATAAATGCATCTGTAGCATTCTCTTCATAGTTCATAGACCATAGATCAATATATTTTATTGTTTCAAACCATTTCTTTGCTTTGTCTTTTTTTATTTATAATTTGTATTTCATGCATTCACAAACTGTGCTGCCTATGCCTGAGAACAACCTGTACTTACTGTCCAGCACATTGCAGGCTGGCCAAGGCTTGAGTGTTGGGTTACAGCTGTTAAGAGGTTCTGTGGCACAGCTGGAGTGGGTTTGCTTCTAAGGCTTCTTTTGCCCAGCACATTGATATTTCCATGGTTGCACAGTTTGAGCTCCAGGGCATCCTACAGCAGGACGATTGTCCAGCTTCCACTTCAAACAATATGCATCCACTGCAGCTGCAGTCACTGTTGCGTACTAAAAGATACATTTGTGAATACTTCCATTCTAGTCATATAATTATGCATTTCATATTGTCAAATTGAGATTCTACTCACATTTCAAGCCTGTGTAGCCTGTGTACAGTAGTGTGTGTGTGTGTGTCTGTGTTTGTGTGTCTGGCAAATGGTTAACATGTTACTGTTTTTAACTTCAGAAGTGCAGCAAAATGTGTGAATTTACATTCCCCAAATTCAAGTTATATTGAGACTCACCAGGAGGTTCTACCACTAAACAGCTTGCTACACCAGCAGTTGTCTGCTTCTTTCGTAATGTGCTGCAAACAATGTCCCTTTCAAGCCCACACCACTCATGAGGTGAATTGAACTGAAACGCTTACCACATTTTAGGTGTTGTTTAAAACCTAGTATAGCGACTCAGTGTGAAAAATTCTCACCAATCAAGGATCAATTTGTTAATCACAGTCAGACAGTACCTTTGGCACATTGCGTACTTGGCAATACTTTAAGCACAGATATATTTTACTGTCAAGTGACATGTTTAATACTGTATCCGCCAGCATAAAGAGTGCATATTATGTTCCTATTAAAAAAGTTTACTTTTCTTTCCCCTCTATTGCAGAATATTTATGGGCCTGTCTCCCCCTGAACTCAGCTGGTAGTGTTTACTTTCTGTTTTGCATACCATAGGCTTACACAATGGGACTAAATACTGCTTTAGAGCAAGTCTCTTACCATCAAAGTAGCCCAGAGCCCTTACTGACGGAACAAATATCAGGTGAGATGAAGATAGAAGCGTAGTTGATGGGCTTTGTATACTATATGCATAATCCTTTAATCTTGACAGACCACACATATATTCTTAATTGACTAATGTCCAATAAATGATGCTTCATTGAAAAGTGCTCTGTCATTCTTAGAGACATTCCAGAGGTATTGCACTGGGGCAACACCGAGTTACAGTTTAATTAACTAAACCATTAATCAAAGGGAAAAGAAACAGGCATTAGCCTCAACATACTATTTCCCCTTTTTGTAGGTGTCACATCAGCATGCAGAAGCTAAAGTACAGTAATATGGCCCCTAATATAATATTGCCCCTGAAGGTGGAATTTACCAATAAACTTTTATATGTACAAGCAGGAGCAGTGCTACAATATACAATTTGAGACAAGTGAGCAAGCCATCATGTGGTAGATTAAACAATCTGAAAACACCTTTTTCAGAATTATTTATCAAGAACACTGGTAAAGCATGTTTTTATGGATGCGGTTAAAATACAAAACATTTCATTATTATTATTATTATTATTATTACTTAACTTATTTTCACTTCTACATAGTGTGTACTGTTGCATGCAAAATGCATACAATTGGGACATATCACTTCTTCATAACATCACGCCTTGAACTTTGACTCTTATTCATATATCTGTCGCAGTCCATAGCGTGAAATTGAAGTAAAAAGGAGAAGTATACGATTTGGAATGGGTGCTGCATTACTTAACGTTACCTTGGGGAAACAACAAAACACAACTCACCAAGCTTGTCAGAGATGGAGGTCAACCCAGAGAGCTGTTGTTACTTTGCAATGTATATAGTTTTAGCTAAGTTATAACTGCTTACATTGTAGATTCTAACATGCAGTGGTTTATTCCCGAAAATAAAATTACATATGCAGTTTTCTTAAATTGTTATTTTCATAGTTATGTCCTTGTTATTATTGGTTATCTTTATGATTGTTTTGTTCACTTAAACAATTCCAATTCCTATAATTACTATCTATTCGTCTGGTCACCAGTAAGGCAAGGCCAGGCAGTTTAACATTTAGTTTAAAGGGCTCTAGAACAATAAGGTTTTTCAGTCTGGATTTAAAAACTGCAATGGTTGGGGCGTTCCTAAGAATGCCCCGAGTAGACATGTCACCCTGTTTCACATAACTCTTCCTGTTTCTGGCAGATGGTTTTTTGTTGTTGAATACATTTTCCTGCAGAGATGCAGCTGCTGGTAGGTTGTGTTTGTAAATAGTCACTCTTAGCGCCAGAGCGCAAAAACATGCCTGTTCGTAACTTTGGGCATTGTTGGAATATACCATTTGTTTATTCAGAGCACCACATTTTTAGAGCGACAGAGCGTACTCTGGGCACTCTGAGACTCACCACTGAGACTGACGCAACTGAATTGCTAGAAACCATCCTAGCGGAATGCAACAACTGTGGACTGATTGGGTGAATTCAATGAAATAATTCAACACACAGTCTATATCATGTTTCATCATAATGATCTCTTACATTGTCCTCCTCACTGTCAACAAGCTATTGAGCAAGAGGCGCTACATTTTGTATTATACAAATCAATAGAAACATTTTTCTTTCATCTATTTTAACTTCACCGTTCGTTAATACATATAGAAATAGAACACTCTTTTTCTTCGAACAACAGCGCTCTCATTTTAGTGTAGAGCGTCAGTCAGATGCACCTGATGTCCTGTCTACATGTAAAGAAGCCTTACATTTAACTTAATTTTATTTGTAGTGTAACATAGACCTACTTGCCAATTCTGTTGGTGTATAAACGGATCATTGCAGTCCTAATATGTGTCTTTGTAACTCAAACTGAAAATAAACCATGTATGAAATGAAGTGTACAGTAGGTGCTCTAGCACTGCCCTAACAGTGTTGGCAGGATTGAGAATAATTATGAAATATAAAACAACTAAAAGCTTACAGGCAGAATAAGATTTTACAAGAATTCAAATGAGGTTTTTGCATTACTCTGAATGCCTTTAGTTCTCATTTTCATAATCATATGTCCATGAGCTGTCAATGAGCTGTAATCAGGCTGTCATCTGTCTGTGCTTTCTCGCCATGTCAGTCAATGTGACGTATCATCCGCTGCACAGAGGATCATGGGTCAGAATAGCCAGAAATCTGTCCTGGCTTGCATACTGCAAAATGCGACCGGATGCATTAATAGGACATCCTGGTATTTTTTGGCATACTGCATTTGACATACTATGTATTGGGACATTCAAAGGCTGTGTCCAAAATCATTCAATAATTCACTACTCCCTATATCAGGACTTCTATGTAGAGGACATAGTGAGCTCATTAGCAAAATGAAGAAACACTATCGGACACTACAAGACTCACTTTCTTTGCACCAATAGTTAAGTCATGCTGTCGCTCAAATTAAACATCCAGTGTATGCATTGCATTACAATTCAGACACTATAGAAAAAATGGCTGACCACTCAATAGCGCCTTAAAGCTTGAATAGTGACTCATTCTGGACACAGCCTAAATCTTTTTCTGGCATACTAAATAGTATGGTTGAATGGGTTTTCGAATGCACTCATAGTCTACTCAAAAATGCAGTGTGCAGAGGGAGTGGCTACATCATTTGGGTATTTTTGTTGCTTGGGGCATGCAGCGCTCCAGTATGCACATGGAAGTAGGGTTGGATTTGAGTAAATCAATTTTAATACATAATAGGTGTCTGTGTAACGGTTGTTTAGTGGCTGTAACAACTGTGGCCAATCACATTGGCTCCTTTATCCCCTTGAAAAGCAGTGCTCTCCCACCATGACTTACTGACAGTGGCAGTGGAGTGGAGAGTGGGAAGCACCTTCCCTTATTGTTCTCTCATAAAGGATGCAGAGTTCCAAGGGCACATACACAGCAATCAGAATATGCTGCCAAGGGCAGATAATCCGTCTTTTTTAAGTTGAATTCACATGTGTGAACATACTGAATGCTGGCAGTCACCAGTGTTTTCATGAGTAATGACGCACTTGTATGTGGGTTGACAGTAGCTCAGGTGGTAGGGCAAGCCAACACCTGGCAAGGCAGCTCCAGCACCATTGCATGAATGCTTGTGTCTGTGGGTGCATGTAATGTAGTGCAAAGCACTGTGGGCCACTTTCTGGTTAAAGCCGCTACATTTTTAAATAACTGTACCTTATTTTCCTCAAAATTGCAGTGTACTGTATGCAGTAAATAACACGGCAAAAACAATATTACATATATTTATACATTTCAATTTATTTGATGTTAAAATCCAAAAGGGTCAAGTGTCCCACAGGTCATATGCCTTTTGTTTAAATACAACCTTAACAATTACTTAAATAATTAAATTTGATATTGTCTTAATAAGGTCAAACAAGCAACAAAACAAGCCTTTACATGATTGCAATTTTTTGTTATTTATTGTTTTCCTATTACAGCATTATGGCGCTATGCCAATACAATCTGAACAAATATGTCTTTCATGCCTTCTACAGGTCAACTTCTTCTACAGTAAAAAATGGGATGCTTCAGGTGCCCATATATCCCAAAGAAAATAGCAGAAATTGTATAATTGAGACATGCCATGAAAACACAAAGAAGAAAAAAAAACTGACATGTAAGACAGAAAGCCAGGTCCTCATTTCATCATTTGCAGTTGTGCAACCATTTATGTTGACTGCAATCAGACCCAACAGTAGCTATACTGAACCATTGAAGGTATCACCAGTCATCAGGTATTAAGTTACACTACCCCACCAGGGGCAGTTTCAGCACTTTGATGATTGCAAAAAGTTATTGAAAGGTTCTATTACCCCTAGGAGAACACAGGTATTGCCGTTCTCCCCATGCGCCTTGTTGAAGCCAGAAATGCATGATAGGAGTAAATAATCTACTTTTGCCTAGAGCTGAATATTTTATAAAAAAAAAACATCATCCATGATTACTTGATTTGCACAGGTGATATACCCTATGTCAATAATACACACTCACCACAGCATATTTGTTATCTGACAGAAGCTCCTTATATTCTCTCTCAATTGTGTGCTTCCTTTGACTATTTCCACCTTGTTAACTGGGTAGCAGACAGTCTGCAGAGATGGATAAGCTTGAATACAATATATCAGAAACCTGAACATTTCAGGGTTTGTTTGAGAAAGCCCCAACTCAAGAATATGTTCGAAGGAGTCCTTGCATTTAATAGTGTTTCTGTATCTGCTTGATAAGCATACGTCTTGAAATCAATGTGCTGCAAGTGTGTGATAAGCCTTACATTTGACTATAGCCCTCTATGAAGCCTGTGCCTTTGATCTTGTGTTCTCTGTGCATTTACCACTATGGTTTTGATCGTTACTCTGTGTAAATGTCTTTAAGTTTATGGATTATTGTTTGTAGCGGAGTATCATGACTTTGTTTGGCACTGCGGAGGGACTTGGTTGCATTATAGACGGTACAGAACCAGTCCCTGTGGTATATTACTGTGTATCTGACCAAAGATTTCTGAAGCAGGAAAATATTGCATCCATATATCCTTAATTCCTAAAAATTGCAGTATATGCAGTAAATAACACGGCAGAACAATACAATATATTTATAAATATCAAAAGTTTCATTTAATATTAAAATTCTGTGGCATAATATTGTATCTAACCATTGTAAAGCAGGAAAATACTGCATCTGTATGTACTCCGTGTGACACCTGCGATGCCTCAGTGACAAGCCATCTCTAATTGAAGGTTTTCCCATGTGAGCCATGCCTTTGGCTCAGCATTGTAAACTGAATATTTTATTCCCTCAGGGGAAAGGCTAGGGTGATGATAAAAACTACCTTTTCCATTCTCCGTGTATTTATATCTGGTTAAGCCAAAATGTCAACTTGCTGCACAGGTGTATAAGATGTTTGGATGTGATAATAGGGTCTGGATTATTTCAATTGGTTTATGGTTTAGATTTAAAAAAAAAAAAGGCTGATAAAAGCACAGAGATAGTTGGAGCTCAGCATGGTTTTAATGCTGTCAGGGTATGCATTTGATTATAGCCATTTGCAATTTGCTTGACTGTGAATTTGTGCATGTATCTCTCCAGCTGGGAGCTTGTTTGTGTCTTTCAGCTTGTCTGCCTCAGTGTTGGAAACAGTCATTGACTCAGAAACAATTACCCTTATGACTTGAATATAATTCAATTAATTTCCTTCATTTCACAAGTAATAACGCATAACGGAGTTCCTATGAAAGACATAAGGTTCTCGCAAGAGAATATCATTTGCCGTTGGCTTCTATTTTTCTGCTTTCTTGGAGACACAGTTCCATGAAAGTCCTTAATCTTCTCTACTCAGATGAGATGATTTATGGGTTCGTAGTGGGACCTTATTTTGTTTATCAAAATGTCCAGTAAAGAGCAGGATGACAAAACAAGCGCCGTCTGAGTCTTTGCGTGTGTTCGTCTTCTCCCTGCGTCTCCCACTTTAAAAGTGTTTTTCTCCTGCCAGTCACAATAGTGATGATTGAATAGGTTGGGAAAGAGAATGTGCCTCACATATTCAGTCTAAATTTGACATGTATTTAATAATATGCCACAACCCCATTGCAGACAACTTGACACCTCTAATCTACATCTTGATGACATTTGCATTTGAACAGTCCATAAAACACTGTTATTCAGGACTTTGTGACAGTATTTGATTTAATGCAAAAAATTCCATCTGCTTTGGGTGCCCGGGTGGCTCGGTTGGTGGAGCAGGCGCCCATGTATAGGAGTTTGCTTCTCGGCGTGGCGGGCCCGGGTTCGACTCCGGCCTGCGGCCCTTTGCTGCGTGTTGTCCCCCCTCTCTCTCCCCTTTCGTGTCCCCGGCTGTCCTGTCGAATAAAGGCCTAAAATGCCCAAAAAATTATCTTAACAAAAAAATGTCCATCTGCTTTTTCTTTCCCCCTCCCTAAAATCAGCTTCGTCTTATCAAGAGCGTACTTTGGTATGTAATTTTTTTTCTCCAGGATAAGATCAGAGCTTAGGTGATGTCAGTATAATGCCCCCCAGTTTTTACAGTTTGGGTATTAGCGTGTCGTCTCGCAGAGGATTCTGGTCTTAATTGCTCCCCTTCCTTGAGCATTGCAGGACTGATTCCAGCACTTCCTTGGGGGCTAGGCTTTTTCTCTGTAATATTTTCAGCAGTTATGTCAAAGCTTATACTGCACCCAGAGCTTCAGGAGATGTAGGGTTCTCTCACAAACGTATGGATCAAGAAAGAATTACCCACAAGTTGATCTCCCCCTTTTTTTTCTTTGTTGAAAGTAAAGACTTTTAGCTTCAGAGTGATATTTTACCAATAAGGTTAACAATTAACCTGGCTTGTACATAGAAGTTGATACTAGCATGAAAGTTCTAAACAAACACGTCAAACTAAGTATAGCTATTAAACATAATCGGCTGAAAGCAATGACACGCTGTGTTTTTTGTGTTGTTAGGACTAATGAGCAAATGACACAACTCATCTGTTCTTTTGTCTGTCCTGACTCTGGCTCAGTCTGGAAGTAGCATCTCTTTTTCAGGATTTGATGTATGGCTGCTTCCCGTTGCCGAGCACAGAGTGCCTGCTGTATCAACACTCTTAGATGGGACAAAGAGTTATAATCTAACTAAACTTTTTTCTGAGTACCAATTAACTGTGTATTTGCATTATTGATCAATCAATCTATAGAAGAGCTTTTTGGATTAAAATTGTCTCTGTTAAATCTATAATTAGTATAAGTATAATTAGACCTGGTGATTAAATTATACATCTTAATATGTAATGTTTTAATTTTTGAAAGAGTCTCATTAAGGAAAAAATAGGCTGTATTGTATGTGTGTCAGGACAGAAATGTGAGTTTATAATGACAATATCATCATATTTTAGCATTACAAACGCTCTTATAGTGAGCAGATTCTCCTATAAACCAGTATTTTCCATGCATCATTCATTATCTGATTTATAAACGGGATGGACACATTTCTTCTCAAGTATGAAAGAAAGGAATGCATGTTTTAAGCAGGGATGTATGCAAGTGTGAGCCGTGAATGGTAACTGAACAGCAGCCCACCATACTGTACTAATGTATACATGTGTCAAAGTGTGAACAACACATAAATGCACAACCATACAGTTTATGTATAAAGAACCGTTAAAGACGAGTGCAAGAGAAAAAAGCAGATGGGCATGGAGGTTCTGTGTTTTACTATTTTATGTGTCCCTGCAAAGGAAAAGGCGCAGCAATGAGTGGGTTGGGGTAAAGGTTAGGAACAAGTCTAGTTGGGGATTGGCGGTAGCTGCTCACCTGGGAATTGGGTCAGGTGCAGAGAGCAGAGACAGAGACCAGGGAGAGGTATGTGGGATGGCCGAGTAGGAGGAGTAGGAGGATGTGTGAATGTTACTGTAGCCTTTGAAATGGAGGGGGTTGCTAGGATACGTAAGATGAGATAAGATCTTGGACAGCGCACACAATTTGTCGACTGCATTTGGCATTAAGAAAATTAGAGCCACCTAGTGATTATTACTACTTATTACTAAAAAACTACCAAGCGTTGGCAATTTTGTGATCACAAGGCCCACTGCAAAATCAGCAGTTTACCACCCAAAAACATGTACTGCATATTGTAGAGCCTTGCAAATTTGACCATCCCTGCACTTTTCACACAGAAGAATCCCCTGCAGACTACAAGTTTTAGGCCACCAACACTTGCGAATACAAGCTACAGATATCCAATGTGACTGGAAAATCCAAGTGAATAGGTGGGTGAACAAAACAAATATTTAGCTTCTGAAGAGGCAAGTCTGACACAGCAGAACACACTGCAATGTGTCAAAAGGAGAAATCACTACACACAACCTTATCAGCTCTGTGTATGCATAATTTAAAGGGGAGATGTTCAGTAATTGGCAAGGTTTAAATATCTTGAGCTATGGTAATTGAATAGTCTCCCCACTAATGGAAATGTGTCAGACATGCTCTTACACCCAGCAGACCGCAGACATTGAGTGACGGAGCACCAGGGCAAGAGAGTGAGACATGGAAAGAAGAGGAAGGGAAAATCTGTCTTATTATTTGCTTGGCTGTAGAGAAGATGTCATGATGAGAAAGAGTTGCTGGGTCATGTTGTTCGGCTACCATCAAGCTGCATGGAATTATCCTATCTCTAATATTTATCTTGTGATAAACCCACTGTTAGCTCCAGGGCTTTCTGAGTCTTGTTGGAAATGTTCTCATCATAACCCTCCTGGCTAAGCCACTCGTATTCTTTCCAGTCGGAGTCATCTTTCTCAAATGAAAAGCCATTTTTTAAAGATACTTGGCAAATCTGACAGAGCTACGTGTCAATCCCCATCTGAGGCTGTGTTTTGGGAACTACAACATTGTATAACATAGTGCTATAACTGGCAAACAAAAGCTTTGACTTAACCCCATTAGACTGATTCCCTCCCTCTCTAAATCATCAGCAAAATATCATAATTAATACTTTCTGTGTTTAAGACTAGAAACGTATCATATAACATTGGTTGTCTAGCTACAGTTTGACACTGCTATTATCTGCTGCATCATAGCTACAAAACACTAGCCATAATAATCATATATATAAAAAAAAACAAGAATTTGAAAGTAACATTGCATTTCAGAGTACTTTTTTATGGTGTCTAAATATGTTAGCAATATAGTCCATGTAATTATTTATTATATAACATAGTACAGACCAGACTATTTTCACCATGTAAGAAAAGAGGCACAGAATGCATTGTTCTGAGGGTTGTTAGCTCCAGTGTCCTGCAAGCCTATAGCTTATTGTGTAATATTAACCGTGTCAGAGAGGTGTATCCGAAAGCTTTCAATGAAATCTTTTCTTACATGTTAACAATGCCAGAAATGATAATGTGTAGCATGGGTGAACAACCTTGATCTGCTAAAATTTGAGATAGACTCGTGATTTGTCATGCTCTTGAGTCAAAATAGCGAGACTTGACACTGACTGTTGAACTATAAGAGGACTATCAGAGAACAGATTATGCCACAAAATGGGATTAGAATTTAAAGGATGTGCACAGATCTGCATCTGTTTTCCTACAGATCAAAGCTACACTGTGGCATAGAATGGGTTTTTGTGAGTGTGCATGGAGCTTCACTGCAGTCATTTTGTACAACACTTAGTAATTGCTAAGTTCAATACATCTTGTTCTCTATAAATCAAATTAACACATTGATCAGCCAGGAAGCTGTCTAATAACAACAAAGAGTGGGCAAGTAGAAAATAGTGTCATCAGTCTTTAGAAGTCTGCAGCACTTACTCCTTTTATAGTTAATGAAAATTAGTTTTTTGGCCCTTTAGAAATCTTTTGTATTGGTAGATCTCATTGGTTAAATCCAGCATAACATACCATAGATACCTGTATGCGTAACTGCGGGAAAATGCAGGCCAAAGTAATCATAAAGTCATTCTTCTATGACAGATTTATTTACGAACAAACAGATAATCTGGTGTTGCACAAACCCACTGCACTTAAAATTTGCAAAGCTATATTAACAGATCGAGCAGAACCCTTGTTGTTATTTCTGAATATCATAAGTTGTCTAAGTATGAACCAAAGATAAAATAATTCTAGCTAGAGGTCTTTGTAGAGCAATTTTTCTTTGGTGAGGTGAAATGCAAAATGTCAGCAATCTCTCCTGTCAGACTGCAGGAGTTTGCTTCAGAATCAATGTTGTGGGGACGGTTCAAACTATTTCTGTTGTGATTGACTGGCATGTCAGCAGCTGAGCAACCATCAACAGCTGCAGAAATAACCCCACATGGGCTTATAGTTGTTTGTTTTATGGTTGGAGTTTTTTGGGTCAGGATGCAGAAGGAACATTACATAGAAGGAAATATTTAACAATCTGCCAAAACATAATATCTGGAGACACATACTGTTGAAACCAGGACATACTCATCTATTTCAATGATTCCTCTGGACACCTACTGTGTCACTAAAACTGGAGACATGGGCTACATTTCAAGTTAACTGTCTACCGGTTCCAACTGTGACAAGATGTGGCATGATATTCATCATGTAAGCCAATCAAACGAATGGGCATTCTCCATTTGATCACGAGGACAATGCAGTTTAGACAGTGAGCAAGAAATGCCCAGATCCTGCTATACCTGGGACAAAATTGAACTTTAGCACCACCAGATATTCTGTTTCATTCACTCTTTGAACCTTCGATTGCAGCACTGCCTTAGTCCTATATACGCAAGTAATGAAAGCCTATATGTGCTAATAAAAAAAGCTAGAATTGACCGGCGGTGTCTAAATAATTACCACCAACACAAACGTAATATATACTACAGTATATCATAGGTTTGCTCTACCGTAATATTCAGACCATTTTTCAGGCAGTGGACAAATAATTGTGCTTTACTCTATTAAACTAAGAAATCGGAAAGTCATTGTAGATCGAGAGCGAGAAAGAGAGAAAGGGATTTGATGGGGGTTGGGAATAACAGTCTGACACGAAAGGAATTAATCCTCAATATCCACTGCTCCCAATGCACCTCCACAATTGCAGGCTCAGGCTGTCTAGTCCATTCATGAATCACTGGGCCTAGGAGACGCGCAGGAGAAAACCGCCAGCTCTCATAAATAAAGCAAGAACCTACTACTGTAGTGCCAATGAGTCATCCAGATCTGTTCTCATTCAGTTTTGGAAGGGGGAAAGCATGACAAACCACCTCCAACACTCGTGAAAACCTGCTATGACTGTATTTACTCTAAAACTTAACCTCCCCGCCACTGCTTCCATCGGCACAGGAGCAGTGTTAGCTACCGGCACAATGTGAAAACACACTTTAGTTATGAGAGAAATGCTATGAAGATTAGATAAAGAACACACATTTAATTTCCTCTTATTGATTCAGCTTCAGCGATCGATCTGATACATGATACAAGGTGGTTATCAGGCACAGAATATTTTTTATTTGAACATATGTACTACATTTGTTCCAACTCACCAGAGACGCTTCACATTAAAATGTCACTAAAATGCCACCAGGGAAATAGAGCTATTTTTTTCTCATATGCCTCTAATGTCTGAAGGAAGAAAACACATCTGAATTCCTGGAGTGGTTATTCATTATCTCCATCAAATAACACGGCTATCAACCCAGACCTATCTGATGATCCACAGTGTTTGAATTCCCAAGGCAGTAAATCAGTTTAGAATCAAAGGAAAATGCAGCTTTTATTGTCTGTGTAGCTGAAGCTTTTTATAAGTAGCAGAAGTATCATGTTGCATACCATTGTGGCAGCTTCTGCGACCTATAGCAGCATGATTTGAAAACTCATATCTGCCACTTAACACCAGGAAAACTGTAGAGAAGCTTTTTACCCAGGGGTTGGTCCTCGCCTGAAATCAAAAAGTAAAACTTGTCTGTGAAATGACAATCCACAAAACAGGTTTTTGTAAAGTTAAATATCTTGGTGTTATATTAGATTGTTATTCAGAAACATAAATGGTGAACAAGGTTGCGAAAGATAATTTAAGTGCATTTAGGGACCTATCTTGCACCCGGCGCAGCGCAAAGCCTGACGCAGCGCAAAGCCTGACGCAGTGCACGCGTGGTTTAAATAGCAAATGCACCTGCGCCCATCTTTGCGCCCATGGGCGTGCTGGTCTTACAGGGAGGTGTGTTCAGGTGAATTCTTGGCGTATTGCTATCTTGAGGCAGCGGGAAGTGACAAACAAAAACCTGGTCTAAAGTCATTTAGTCATTGTTATTTTAACAGCAAATTAGTAAAATGCGCCTAGGCATATGCACAGCGTGTGCACACTATGCTTATTACGTACACACACACAGGGAAGCGCAGCAGCACACAAACATTCAAAAGATTACAAATAAAAATATCACGGTGCAATCGCCATTATAATAGCAATGCGCCAAGGTACAAACGCGCCTGGCTTTTAAAGGGAATGGGAAATGACACTCTGATTGTTTTATTGCATGTACAAACTAGCAAAGTGGATTTGGACACGCCCTAAACGCACCTGGGCCATGCGCTTCATGCCGTGCACTTAGATCGTTAAAATAGGGCCCTCAGACTTCATCAGAAAATTGTATTAATTTTATCTTAACAGTAGTCTTATGCATTGAATGGCTCTGCTTGCATTTAATTTAGTGTGCAAGTCAATTGTTTCAAGCATCTTCTACAATAATCAAGACTCTTAACACAATCTGTAGTCAGCAGATCACATACTATAAAGATTTCGGATGGCAAGCCAATAAAACCTCATTATTCCCATGTCCTAAGACATTAAGCATGACATCTTCATTGACTTTGCAATTCTAAACTCACTGTATCTATAAATGTTATGTAACTGCTTTGTGTGCTCAGCAACATATTGAAATCTCTCAGGGTTTCTGGCTCTGTTACTCTGGGAATTTTCTTTATTCACTGGGTAAATATATGGAACTCCTTACTACCAGGGACCATTTTAAAGCTAATTTGAAACTGTTTCTGAAGCGTGATCAGGGACCCTTCCTTAGAATTGTATGTGTTTTTCTGCTACTTTCATTGTTGTTTGTATTTTCTGTTTCTAGTTTGTGTTCTGCACTGATGAATTTTTCATTGCACTGTATATGCATTACTTTTTCATATAAAAGTCAATTCAGGGACAAGAGTCGCAAACTAGAGTCTAAAAACCGTGACCGTACTCTTTTTAGTGAATTTTCTATGCTCTGTATTTGTTGCATAAAAAGATAAATAAACATGAGATGGCAGCTCATGTATGGTTTCCCATCCAATTTTTTTTTTCAAAATGTAATTACCTCCTGACAAGCTAATGTGAATCTATTCAATGAACCCATAGAAATGAAGCTTTGAGCTGTGTCACTGCATACAGTATTATTTATGAAGGCATATATGGAAAGATTTGTGAAGTATTCCCTGTATTCAGGCCAGATCATTTTATTTTGAAAATGCTTAAACAGGCAGTATTTTGTCAAAATCAGATATATTGATGTGCATGGTGAACTGGTAGACAGTTAGTTAGGAGCCAATCCACAGTATATCTTCACATTAGATTGTGGGGACAATAAAATTATTCTAATCAGTGAAACTTCAAGGCTGATAAAACAAAAACCCACCCTTAAAAATCACTTCCATATCCATTAATTATATCCATTACAGCTTTGAGAGTGTTTTCCCTCCAAGAAAACAACAGTGAATTAATAAGCAGCCATACACTTTAGCTCACTGTAGGGATAAATGTCAATAAATATAAAAATTATCTTCTGCCAGATTTTATTAAACTGCAAACTTGTTTTTCTGTGCAAAGACACATCTAATCTACATAGTTTATTTCTTGTTTGTATTAGTAACTTAAAAGTCTAGTGTGACACATTGGCCCAATAAAGGTCACAGGGACATACAGTAGGTTATTGGTTTCAGCACAAACAAAACGTCCATGACTAAAGGAGCGAGATCCATGCTCCTGCTGCCACTGGATTCCTGTAATCTTGTGAAGTTAATTCCTTTCAGGTAGTACAGAAAATTTCTAGCAGATGGTGATCAGTATTGACATTTAAGGTTGTTGTTGAATGTTATGAGGGAACAGATATGGCATGCTGGCTTTTAGGTTTCCTATCGATCTGTGTGAACTACACAGATACTTCACCATATTTCAACAATGCGCTCTGCATTCTGGCTTTTTCAACACAAGTCAGAGAGGTAAAATCAAGGCCATGTTTTTCATTTAACGGATCTAATAAAAGGTCAAAGAACTGAGCGGAATTCTGGAAAACTCAGGAGTCATAGTTGACTTGCCCTCAGTTGTTCCCTAGGTCTCCCCAGCTGCTGCTATTATTTAGAGTCATCAATGTGTTGTGCTGTATCTGTTAGTGACAAAGCCTGGTTTGTGACTCTATGGTGTAGAAGCCATGAGCCTTTCAATGTGCTGATGGACAGGGTCAAATACCATGATCTGTATTTATCTGCGGGATGCTGCTCCTGTGCTGTAAATGTGATTTCAAAGCCTCTTTATCCTCTTTTTGAGGATTTGCAGTATATAGGACCACATGTGAGTCTCCCTGCACTTAAGCTACACTATCAGCAGCCCAGTAGGCTCTCCATAACACACACAATCTTTCTCTTTTCATTTAGTTTTTCCTGTATTTGTCAAGGAGCTACAGTATACGCATTGGATACCATTTAAGATCCTGAAGCAATCTGCTTAAGTGCATTAGCGTTACTACTCAAAGATAATATCAGTGCTGTCTTTGGTGCCCACGAAGCTCATGCGTAAATCACTTGTTCACTCTAAGAAAGAGATGAGATAAGCACACCAGTTTATATACAACAATATGGTGTAGTTTGTATTGAGAATTGGTAAATATTGGGCTTGATATTGCAAGGCTTTCAAAAAATTGTAGGCCTGCTGTAGTGTTTTATGATAATACACATTCAGTATGCAGTCCATTGAAAACAGATGGAGATTGCATGGAGGGTACACCATGTTTATTCATTTGATGTTGAAAGCATCACAAAAATGGACAGTTTGTCGATAATATAAGGGGAGAACAACACTTCCTTTTTGTGGTTGTGGGTCATTACAGAAGAGTTGAAGAATTTTGCTTACTAATTTCGACTAGAAAGACTACAGCTTGGATCTCTAAAATAAAGTTCATATCAGTATGCTGAAAGCAGCGTAAAATCAAATGGAGATCATATGCAGCACTGCGTTCTAAAGATACAGGCCTCGCATGGTAATTACAGAGCACTTTATGCTAAATATATACTAATGAGTGTCCATTTTATTAGACCATGATCCAGTAGACCACCTGCTCATAGATGTTACAGAATGGCTTGCCAAAAAAACTAAAACATCTTTGAATTGTAAAGGTTAGATTTGAATGCATTTGATGGTGTGTTGGTTTTATGCTGATCTGGGACACTTCATTTCAATGCCCATGAACCGGTGGTACAAAAGCAAACCTTGGATGCATGTGGTTATAAATACCTGCTTATGTCAGAATAATATGGAAATGTTATGAAATAAAGAGTTTGTTGATCAGGGCTTGCGGTTATTATTGTTACGTCTCCCAAGCCTCTAAAGCTCCTCAGCAGTGTCATCTTATTGTAGAGATTGCTTTCTAACATGACATTATACAAGCTTACAAAAAGCAAAGGTAATATGTAAGTGAATCTATTTTGGCAGCATGTTCTGTTACCACCCAAACAGACTTCATAGGGAATAAAGAAAGTGGGGAAGCTGGAGGGGGAGGCAGCCAGTGAGGAATCATGGGCTGTCAGAACCGTGTCTGTCTAAGCTTCAGAAATCCAGGAAGCTAATGCTGTTTGATGTATTAACCATGATGGAGGGGGCAGTGTCTGTGTGTTCATGCACAGTCCTGTAAGGATTTGGGTACATTCTGCCTGTGTGTGCACGTGGGTGTATGCACATGTCTGTGTGTGTGTGTGTGTCATTGACAAGTGGAAGAGGAAGGAGAATTGATGTTGTTTAAAGTATTAATCATGCATATGTGGGATTGAGAGGCTCTGTGGTGGGTTGCTTGGGCATTGATTTCATCTTCAATCAGAGGCTCATTTGGGTCCCTTTGTGTAAATGCTTAACATTGTTTAGCAGAAAATAAGCAGCCTACTTATAAAACATTTGCATTTATTTATGTGTGTGTGTGTGTGTGTGTGTGTGTGTGTGTGTGTGTGTGTGTGTGTGTGTGTGTGTGTGTGTGTGTGTGTGTGTGTGTGTGTGTGTGTGTGTGTGTGTGTGTGTGTGTGTGTGTGTGTGTGTGTGTGTGTGTGTGTGTGGTGGGGAGAGGGGGAGATTGCAAGAGTTTTTCTCTGAGTTTTCATACATAAAGCATACTGGAAGCATTATTTTCCATGAACCCATTTTTTTAATGAGGTTTTTTTTTAACCGGCTTTTAGTGGTCAAATTCAGTACAAACAGGAAACGTGTTTTCAAACAGCAGCTCTGCGTGTGAGTTAATCAATAATTCAGAGGAAAAAAGGTACGACACTGATCTATATGCTATCATGATTTATCAGTCTCACGTCCACCCTCGTGATATTTCATGGATTCCTGTTGAAGGCAGATGAATAACGGCGTCCATTAAGACAGCCCATTTTTAAAACCTTTACAGTTAATTAGTTGTGCTTATTTTGTGCTCATTCAACCATCCATATTCAGGTACGAGGCGCTGTCATGAAAGTTATTAAGTTGCAGAAAATTATTTGTCTTCTAGCCAATTCACTTTGCCCACCTTAGCTATTGAAATCTTGTTCAAGAGGCACTCCTACTGTCTAAAATGTAATCCATGTTGCCTTTTGGATTACAAATGTATTTCATTTGACACTTAAATTCACTGCAGAGCTCTAGTTCTGTTGCTACGCAACTCTGTTAAGGTTCACACAAAGAATCATTATAGATTTCTTGGGTGCAACTGTTAACTTGTATTTCTTTAAAAATATATTGTATTGTTCTGTATCCAGGCTCATGTTTGTTGTATTTTCCTATGCTTCCAGTACCTCTGTCCCTCATGCATTCAATTCAATATGAAGCTGTCATTTTTTTAGTCAGCTAAATAGACCTTCTTACAAAATCATGCTTGCCAGTCAATTCACCAAGTCTGGGCTCAAGCTTCCGTACAGCACTATGAAAGAATCCAGTCAATTGCCTCATCTTATGCATCTATCAGACATATGTTGCTAACAGGAAATGTCAGCATGGCCCACAGTATTTAAATGGTTTATGGTGCTTGTACTCTGATGGCTACGATATGACATGATGAGCCATAAATATGTCAGATATGACTCAAATGAGCTCTGAAAGGATATGGCAATAGAGTATTCATACAAGATATTCTGCTTTGGGGCTCTGTCTAAAGCCCATTGTGGAGCACTCGCACCAAGATTTCATCAGTAGATTAATCAAATCTGTCATCAATATCATACCGTATCTGTATCAACTGTGTATAGTGTAGTGTACTCCCCCACAGTAATACCAAAGTTGCAGTGGGACTGTGACAAACATGTCAAATCTGCTCATATTTTATAAGAATTCAAAATGAGAATTCCCTACAGTATGTTTCTTTCTGTTTGTTTTAACTGTGTAAAGTTGATTTAGAGATATGTGCTGCAAATACATGCATGTACTGTATGTATGTTGAAGATTTAAAAGCAGACATTCCCCTGGAAAAGGCAGATTTCTGTAATGGCTTCATCAGCAGGGCATCTATTATTTCTGGATGGAACTTGTAAGTCGTCTTTTGTTTGAAGCCTGCAGGAAGAAAGTTGCTCAGTTGCAGACTGCTGTTTCAGAAAGGGGAAAGCAAGGTGGCGGGATGCAAAAGGAGAAAAGAGTGGAGGTAGGATCTGGGAACGAGAAAGGCAGTAGGATTACGTGTGCATGTCTGGCAAATGGGCCATGAAGCAGAGGGCAGGGACTTGATACTTGTGTGTGAGTTTGTTTGCACTATGATTGAGATGCAGTAGGTGGATTACAGAGCTCTTCTCACAAAAACACGCTCACTCCTAAAAAAGCCTCAACACAGCGCGGCTCACTCAAACCGAGTAATCTCTTCATCTGATGATTTTTGATATGTTGTTTTTCTGCCTCGTTTCACTGCGCTGGGCTCGGCTCAATCCCTGGGTCTGCGGAAAGATCAATGTTGAGAACACATCCTGCTTTGGCAGTGACTGGGCGCTTGTAGACAGAGATGAAAAAGGTCACTATGAATCTAATTAAGCATGATTTTTCAGTTCCTTGATAAGATGGAGGAGCATGAGGGCTCCCCATCCAGTTGCATCGTAAGGATTACTTTGAGTGCAAGAACGAGATGCAGACACACTTCCCAAATCATCCAGCTCTCGGAATGTATTGCCAATCGGGACATCTCGTATGCAGGGTAACAAATCAAGACAAGCGAGACCATAAGAGATGCTATTAATAGCAATGCATACATGTACATGCACACGCACACTCGCGCTTAAACACTGCCATCGCACCCTTTTGTGCACATTTAAGAGGATGGCCGGAAAAAAAGTTTTAAGTGTGGTTGAAGGCTTTTCCATTCCTCTCCCCAATCCAATTATGTTCCAGTTCAAACAAATGGAAGTATATGCATGCTTCTAAGCCTCTTGCTACAGCAAAAGAGATATTAACTCTGAAGATGGGAAGTTTGAGAGGCAATAAAGGTACATAGCAGGGAGTGGATATTGAGGATTAATTTTTCTCCCCCACAATCAACCAATCTTCTTCTCAGTCTATCTTTACCTTCTGGTGTTATATACTCCTGATATGTCTTTCAGAGAGACAGTTTGGTAGATGCTCTTTTTACAGTATATTACAGGAAATGGAGAAAGATAGAACAAAAAGCTAATTGGCAACAATCTTCTATGGGTATGTGATTTAAGTATTATAACATTTAAGTGGGTATGTGACGTAAACCTTGCTCAATTGAGCTTACCACTCCTTGCTGACATGAGTAAACTGACTAAGTGAATACTGGCCCACAGACAGCTATTAACGTGTGGTGACTGTGCAACTTCTGCTCTGGGCTTAAAAACAGTAAATATTGATTGGTTTCACAGAACGTGAAGCAACTACTTGCAGAGTAAAACAAATAGAAAATGTATTGTGCACTGCAACTACCAGCCATGATGAAATTTGATAATGATTTCAGTAGACCAAACAACTTTCTTTGGCCTTTTTCTCCTTACCATCTGCATGGTGGGAAGTCTATTGAGTATTGGCTTTAAATTCTGCTTGCCTTTACTTCAGTTTTGTTTAGGAGTGCATCTGTTGGAGATTGAATTGAAAACGTGCCCCTGGGACATAATTCATATATAAAATATAGTAGCAATTGACCATTGATGCTCAGAACCCATACAGGATAAACACACACATAGATATTGCAATTTGCAAAGCTGCCAAAACGTCTGCTCAGCAGCATTATAGAGCATGACCAGATGTGAGCTGACAAACTTTAGGGCCAATTCCAGACATTTATCTAAAATTTAATTTCTCTTGCTTTTGGCAAAATCTGGGACTTCCAACTTCAAGCCCGGATGCTGACTCAAGTTAGCAGTAGAGCTGCAAAGATGAATCAGTGAATCGATTAGTTGTTAACTCTTAAATTAATCGCCAACTATTTTGATTATCACTTAGTTGGTTTGAGTAATTTTTTAAGACAAAAGTAAAAATTCTTTGATTCCAGGTTCTTAAATGTGAATATTTTCTAGTTTCTTCTAGAGAGTAGGGAGAGTAAACCGAATATCTATGCGTTGTGGACAAAACAAGACGTTTGAGGACGTCATCTTGGACTTTTGGGAAACACTCACTACGTTTACATACAGCCAATAACCCGTTCAAAACCGGAATATTAGCAATAACCCGGTCGCGCATGGCCATGTAAACACCGGCAAAAATCCGAATATGCTACCTGGGTTACCCCTTTTCTAACCCGAAATTTTGGTCATGTAAACGGCTATCGGCATATCCCCATCAAAAGGAACATTGATTTGTGTTCTGCGCATGTTCTATTCGCAAGGAATCTTGGTCTTTTGAGTAGAGGAACTTCTTGTATGTGCCAGAAAACCTAGTTATAATAATAATTATATACTGTAATAATATAGTTATATATATATATATATATATATATATATATATATATATATATGTCAATGCAGAAAACCTGCGCGCAGTATACCGGAAGTAAACAAGAAGTAGAGGTAAACATGGCGAGACGCAGCACAGCACCACACTTTTGGAGCGAGGAGGAAACCAATTTCTTTATTAGTGTGGTGAAAACCAGGAATATAATGTCTTTTGTTGACGGCAGAAAGTACAGAGATGGTGAGATTTATAAGAAGGTGACCGAGAAGTTATTGCGTCTTAATGTTGTCCGTACGTCCATGTATACAGGAGTAACTCTCTCTGCTCACGCATGTAAACGGGTTATTCCGAATGTTTCAGAAACCCGAATAGTGACCTTAACCCCACCATAACCCGAAAATTGACACCTTGTAAACGTAGTCACTGATCCACATTTTTCACCATTTTCTGACATTTTATAGACCAAACAACTAATCGAATAATCGAGAAAATAATCAACAGATTAATCGACTATGAAATTAATCGTCAGTTGCAGCCCTAGTTAGCAGCGTTAGATCATTTTGTTTTGACCAACATTTTTTTTTTTACCTGCAGTGCAGTAATAGGGGGCCAGATTAGGATAAATTACAAATCATAGTCGTGGTTAGAGCTGGCTGCTATCATAGCCAATTCAATCAAGTCCTTTCACTCCTGTTAGAAGCAGTGAACTCTACACCAGTGCAGCAGCGACTGTTACTCACCAGAGGAGCTTGTGATGTTCTTGTTTTAGAGTCACACGGTGCAAATATATGCCACCTAAAATATCCTGCTGAGGTCAGACGGTGTCAGGTTTTAAGCTGAAACCACATTTCTGGAAGTATTAAAATCACTGTCACCATGTTTTTTGTATGTCGTGATGTGAATCCATAGTTATGGTGGGAGACATTGATTCTCACAAATACCTGAAATAACTTAACCAATGCTATGTTGGTAGTGTTTCCATTGTGAAGGCAGTTTACAGATGTGATCAGTGAAACAGGCAAACATAACACGCATAAAGGAGACTGTTGCCTGTATCCTTCTACACAGAACCACAGCCCTACCCTCACCATAACACGGACAAAGACTAGTCTGTCTACGGTAAATAGTACAGGGTTATAATCATCTATCCACTTCCGAGAGTCTTTCGTGCTTTTCACTTTCCCCGCATGCCTGACTCCAAGCTATACACTCTAATTCACAACAGTTCTCCTCTAAATGCAACTGTTGTTATCGTTCCTGGAAATTATGCTGCAAATATACTTTAGCCTCCTAGGGAGTGATAATGTCTGGGTCTAAGGAGCAACTAAAATGAACTGAGTTTTATAGAGCTTAATCACTCAAAGAGAAGCTGAGGAAACTTTAAATCTGAATGAGTTGACCCGGACGTTAACCCTTTTCATTGGGGAAATAAAGCAATACACTTAACTAATATAGTGCTTCATACAGACTATTAGATAATAAAAAACACAGACAACAAAGGACAATTGTATAAATGTGAATTTGAGGTCACAATCCCAAGACTCATTGATCAGATATTTGTGAAAAAAACAATATTTCAATAAATGCTGATTTGATATTTAAAACTCAAAAAGCTGTTTAAAGCCTGATGGTACGGAAGAGGATTAGGGCCACATGTGAAAAAAGTTATTGAGTTCTGAGTTTAAAGAAGTTTAAAAGAGATTTTATATATATATATATTAGACTTTTTTTTTTAAAAGTCACAATTCTGAGATTGAAGTCATACTGAGAATAAAATCACAATTCTGAGATTAAACACACAATTCTGAGATTAAATTCACAATTCTGATATCAAAGTCACAATTCAGATTTAAAAAAAATAATAATTAGACTTTAAAAAAAAGTCACAATTCTGAGATTAAAGTCAGAATTTAGATTTTTTCTCAGAATTCTGACTTTAAACTCAGAACTCAAATACATTTTTCACATGTGGCCCTAATCCTGTATTTCTGTATGAAGGGGAGTGGATAAACATGGTTAAATATAACAGCCATTCAGTGTTCAAAAACCAAAGTTGATATTATAAAACGTTTGTTGTGCATTATTAAAACTATGTTACATTCTAGGGTCAAAAGGTGTGACTCTTAAAAGTAAAAACCAAACAAAAAACATCTTCAGTTATTTCAGATTTGCACAAAGAATAACCACCAATAAAGTTCTTTCTCAATAAAGTTCCTCCTCTGTCACATGAATCTTATTATTTTTGTGGAATTTCACTCTACTGCTTTCTTAACTTATTTATCTGGCTATCTCCGTAACATCTTTGTCTTTGGTAAAGCCTTTTCTAACTTTACCATATAGTAGTCTTTCAGTTCTTTTCTTTTTCCTTTACGTTTTGGCAGAGAACAGCTTCTGCAGTTCCTTTCCATCTTTACTGTATGATCCTCTGACTCCCTCTATTTTTCTTGACAGTATATTGTGTCTTACATTTCTCCTATGTACTTTTTTCTGTTGGGAGCATATATTCCTTTCCACAGTGTCTAGAAGAACATCGCTTGTAAACCCCAAACTCTCAAAATCCTCTTCATTCTTTTGACCCTATGAGCTCATATTAGCATATTTAGTCCCAACAGTTTAAGACAATGTCGGTAGAAAGACATCACCATCTAAACCCTAAACCAATCACATTTTTAATCCTGTGCCCTTCCCAATTAAGTTCTGCCACTGATCCTTTCTCTGGCTTTCCCCAAAGCTCATCCCTTCCCTCCAAATCTCTCTTGACACCAAAAGAATATTACATTTGTGTTTCCCCATTCCATCATCTTATTTCATTATTCAGAAAAAAATACAAATTAACCACAATATATTGTGAAGTATTAATCAACTCTGGCTCACTATTTGTATTACCTTTTACATAACACCCACATAAACGTAAATAAATGACTTTGATGGATTACTAGTAATTCAACTCAAGCACACAGAAAGTGATTTAATAATGTTTAACAGTGTTAAAATAACTGCTGCACAGTCACTATAATTAGAATGGCAGGTATTTTTTATTTTATTTTTCTTAATCTGTGTGTGTACTATCCACACACTTCATCACATCAGCTCACTGTGGCTCAAAAACGACAGTCAAGATACTTTTTAGACTTGTTTATGCGGTTTTGGGTTTTGTGGTTACGTTTGCCTTCATTATCTGATGCCGTTAAACCAGCACAGAACATCCGCACATGGTATGTGTAGACAGAGGTGATGAAAGTTCAACAATTCGTGATGCATAGACCCAACTCTCACTCTCATACTCACACTGTCAGAATAAAAGATGTCATGGCATTCCCCAAAATTACCAAATGGATGCAGGCACGGGGGAACACTTTTGTTCACACAAGTACCCATCTTTCCACATTTTTCAAGAAGAGTTGCCACCCATTGTGACCAGTGAGAGGAAGATTACTTTTTGGATTTTGATTTGTTTTTGGCACTGTGTGTTAGGAGCATTTTACGCTCTCATCATACACTAAATGAGTAATTTAGTTCAAACCAGGTCAGTGATAGTGGGAGGTTTGTGTGTAGTAGCTGTGGCAGTGGGGCAGGATCATTGCCGGATGATGCCCCGCAGCTGACAGCAGTGAACCGACCAGAATCAGTTTCATACACTGGCTTGAAATATGTTCTATAGTGAGAGGTGTTCTTGTAATGGAAAAAAGACATCCATAGCTCATTGTGGGACAGAGGGGCTGACGGAGAGCTTTTTGTCGAAGGGTGATGCATTCACACCAGCACTCCCACATCCTGTCATATGGAATGGCGTGAACAGTCAGATTTGTCATTAGATGTGGCAGCTATATTCACACATGGTGGTTCTTGCAGCAGTAATACTTGGTTTTACTGTGACAACATTATGGTATTTCAAGGCCAACGCTCCCATTGAAATGAAATCCTCTATGTAGGAAAAAAGAAAACTCCAGAATAAGCGGCTGCGGCAGGGACAGTGAAGAATGCGAATTCAGTCTTGCCTATCAAGACCATTAAGGCCTATGTGATTGTTTTTTAATGTATTCACTCCAGCCTTTTTTCCTCTCCATTTGCAGTATGTGGACAAAGGGACTTCTGGTCTTATACACCCCTCACCCCCACCACTCCCCTGTCTGATCACTTTATCCTCCACGCAAACCCGTGCTGACTCCTCTGCACTCTTTCCCCTCCCCGCCTCCTGCTTATGTTCCTCCCTCCCCCTCTCTTGCGTGTCCCCTAGTTTTCTGGTAGCTGTGTCTCTTTGATAATCCAAGACTCTTTGAAGACTCCAATTCCACGCTGCTTGCCTTGGAGCTATTGCACCTACAAAAACAACTGTGTGTGTGTGTGTGTGTGTGTGTGTGTGTGTGTGTGTGTGTGTGTGTGTGTGTGTGTGTGCTTGTAGAAAAGAGGGAGAGAAGACAGAAAGAAGAGAGAGCCGTAGATGGGATGAGAATGGAGGACATAATGGTGGGATGGAAAATAAAAACAGTTCATATGCATTTCCTTTGCAACTGCTTCAGTCTTTATGGTTGTATGCTTGCTGCATACACTGAGAGGTGTACTTCTTCATTGTCATATTTGTTGGTGCAGCTCATTTTTTCTCTGCCTTCAGAGGCAGCAGCTCATTGATTCTTGCATACACGCCCAAAATGCCAGAGCCAGGATGTACTAAGATTGTAACTAAATGGAAATTCTAGGTCCCACTCTCGGGGAACTCTCACAGGCTATCGAAGAGTTTAGCTGCACATTTATAATAACATTATTTAGGTTACTAACTATATACTTAACTATATAATCTACCAGTCCGAACACTTCGTCACAAAAAGCTGTCCTGTTAGATCTCAATAAAAAAAACAAATGTTAAAAAATGTTTTTCTCTGCTTTTGTCAGATGCTGCAGAGAGGTAATTACAGAAAATTTGTTGGCTATACTTAAAATGCCACAATGATCAAAATGAATAATTACTAAAACATGTTTTTCATATCCACATCCCCTCTGCTTTGTGTTGCTGTCTTCTTACCTTTCAGAAAGTCTGGCTGCTCTTTGCGACTCTGTCTCTATTACTCCATTGTTTCACTTTAGTCCCTCTTCTTCCATCTTAGTCTCTAGCCCTACCTTTTTGTCTCTGTCGCTCTGCCTCTCTGGCAGAGGAGCTTGCCATTGGGATTCAGATGAAATTGAATTGAATTATGAAGGAATTTCTCTGCAGTACGATTGGCATCATTTCCTCCACACAACGGAACATCATTCTCATATCTCTCAATGTGGGGGAATGAAAATAGGCCATGCACCATTCTTTCTCTCATCCTTTTAAATTGAATTTTTCATATCACAGGGGCACTGAGACATCAGCCATTTCCTTTAACATGGGCAGAAAACCCATTTTATAATATCTGAGAGACACATAGCTGTGATTCAGTAGGAGAAGTCTGGCTTCCAGCTCCAGTATACACATACGATATACCTCAACTCAGGCTTGATAAACAAGGCCACATAGGTTCTCTGCAGCTTGAAATGTTGAGGGTATTCCAGTTAAGTGTACTATAGTTGTTTGGCTTCACAACCTGTTAAAAGATCTCCATTCTAAACTTTTTTTTTAAAACTAAAGCTCTTTCTCATAACCTTACAGATTCCTCTCTCCACCTGTCTCTGTGTGGAACATATAGACATGCTTTAACTTCTGGAGCATCCCATTATACCAGTTTGCCTTTATTACAAGAAAAGATACTGCAACCAGTAACAAGGTATTTTATTTATATACAGAGGGCGCTCCGTAGTTGAAATATGAAATATAGAGGGGCACATATATTACTGCAAATAGCACCTATCATCTATTTTTTTCATATAACATGTTATTTATCACCAGAGGAAAATAGATAACTGGATTGATTAATTTTTTATTGATTTTTCATGATTAATTCATAAAATATAATTGAATATTTGACTTTGATCCAGATCTTTTTTTAGCAAGCTGTCAGTGTAGTATAAATGAAGATACAATCAAAGTGTTATAAATGGGGTATCAACCACTTAGGCTTAAAATTCAGAGGTTAATGCCTCAAAGATTAGATGCTTCCTCAAGCTTCAAATCTCAGGTTAGATATTAAAGGATGAACTGCTATTAAAATGCATATCAAATAGATGTAATTTTGTAGAAGAACCATCAGAGAATTATTCCACTATTATAATAATAATAATAATAATAATAATAATAATGATATCGTCTTTTGTGTGAGATGCTTTAAATGTGCTTTATTATTATGTTAATATCTGGTTTTATCCTGTTGCCACTACACTCTGGATTGTAGTCCCACCATATGTACCAACCATTAAGCCGCCACTTGCTGTAAAATACAGTACGCCAGGGAATACTTTCTACAAGGTAGTTAAATTACAGACAATGCAGGCGCCAGCTTGATCACCAAATGTTCACATCCAGATCAGTCAAAATACAAATGCAAACTTGGATGCATGAGACTGAGATCCAACCCCTAATTCTAACTCACCGGCGACTTTACTGGAAGTCTGCTCAAAAAGTGTCAGAGACGATGGAAAAGCTTTCCCATCTGCATAAGTACCAGCAGCCCTGTGCACTGGCAATCAGTGAGGCTTGGCTGGATGACAGGGCACCTGACGGCAGAGTGGTGTCAGGTTGCTCCAGGGCATTTCACTGGACTCTGTGCTATGGGAGAGCACAACAGCAGTGGGGTCTGCTGTCCCATCAGGGATCAGTGGTGCAAATCAGCAATGGCAATATTTGATGCTCCACAGTCACCAGAATGCTATCCTTGTTGCTTAGGCACAGCCATTTGCCCCAGGAATCCCTTTTTATTCCTCCATTCAAGCTGCAGGCAAATCATTTATTTTTTATTTCAAATCCAATCTTTAGGACAGGCTGTCCAGACTGTTATTTGCAAGTGATTAGATAGAACCGTTTACAATAACCCATCTGCATCAGTTGCTGTGGAAACGACATAGGCGTGAGTATATTCACAAACTGGTGGTGCATTTATTCCAATACAGACACAAAACAGCAAGCTGCAGGCTGGGTGAATAATGGAGATGCATCCTCTCACTCTTCACACCATTGCAATACGTAGTCTCAGTGCAGAAGTCCTCCATCACACCACATAACATTGTGTGACATTAGTGACAGAGGTGGTTGATAAATGTTTTTTTCCCCAGCAGTCACAGCTAGCTGTTAGGGCTGACAGCTCTCTGACGTCACGGTTATGTGTGATTTTGCAGGTGATGTAAAGGGCAATTCTAAATCGGATATCAAACCACCTATGAATGTGTTTTAAATCAGATTTGATGAATGAAATATTTATTTTGATGTCTCAGCCAAAAAATCTGATATGGGCTGCCAGTCCCAGCATAACCTAAAATTCCTCAAGCTTATGATTTAATGCATACACATCATCAGTTATGAATATCTGCTTCAGAATATTTCACTCCTCATCAATTTAACCATAACCAGTTGTGCCACATTGTGTTGCAGTAGCCAATTATTTTCAATCATCAGATGCAACTCAGAAGTTGTAAAATTCACCAATAACTGAAGGTGTTCTTTATAATTCACCCTACTAGATGAATTATTTATGTGTGTGCCCAACTATAGTCACACACATAGAGCCCTATAGCCCCTATACTTTATGTTGGCTTGTACAAATCAATTGGAGGATGAGAGGGAGAGCTGTCTTTTCTTGTATAGGTTTGTATATTACATCAATAGTTCTGTTAATTAACAATGTGTAACCGCAGCTTACATAACAACTGCAAACACAAGCACATCAAAAGACTTTCAATGTACCATTTCACTTCTTTTTTTAACCACTATTGTGTACCCCTGAGGTTGCAGTCAATGTAGGTGTAGAGTGTGCTGTTTTTTCATGTGCATTATGTTCAAGAAAGTGAAGCAACACAATTCCAGCTCCAAGGTGAAAGGGTAGTTGCTGTGTAGATAAATGTAAGATCTATGGCATTGAATAGCTTGAGGAAAATTGACAGACATACACCTGCTGCCATTTTCACTTTTGTCTTATTTTTATGCAGTGGCAGACAGCTCATTTGCCACTGTATAAAGTGAAAGTTGTCACACTTTATATCACAAAACAGTGTTCTCAATCACTTTTCATTTTACACATGACCATTAAATACCTCGTCATATCATGCATACTATAATGGATTCAAGCAACAACGACATTGTTTACTAACCTGCAGCTTCTCATTCTGGCTTTTGGGCATATCAGTGTGTCCGTGGAGATATTCAGTATCCATGTGCGACTTGGAATTATTCTGTGGCAGTAGGTTGTATATAATATTTCTGGCGGTTTGACAGAAAAGAAAGTGTCTCCAAAGGGCTACAGGAGCTCTAGGTAAGGAGTAGATGATTGCTGTTTATTGCTACTTTAAAATGTGTCTAGGTCCCCTTGTAAAGACACAATCCTGCGGTATCTTTCCATCTGCGTTGGGATTGTAATACTAGGCATATAAATGAGGCCATTTTAGCCCAAACTAAATGGGGTTATGAATTCAGATGTCATCGTAAATGTCCCCTCTTTCATTCTCAGCCCCATAGCTTCTTACTCGTACCACAATGCCCAAACAATCCCCCTCTCCCGCCTCCAGTCTCCTAGAATCTAATCCTTCTGCTTGTCCCCTCCAGCCAAAGCGCCATTCGTGTCTGCCTGACCAACTCCCAACTCCTGCTCAGCCTCCCCTTCCATCCTTCCGTCTTGCCACATCCCTGCAGCCCCCAAGGTCTGGCAAAGGATTTGTGCTCTGACTAAAAGGAGAATCTATTTCCCATCTCTGCAGCCTTAGCTAGTTATCATACCCAGGAAACATGTTGTCTCTCTGGAGTGATGCCTTAAGGAGAAGTTTAAGTAAGAATCCATATTTAAACAACTAAATGCCCCCTAACATTTAAATAGTTGTGGAGCCTCAGTGACCTCCAATCATATTTTAAGAATGCACTATTGAAAAATATCATGTCTGGTCCAGCCACATGAGTCAATAGCAAGTTTATTGAGGTATCACAGAAACAATAGTAGAATAACTCACTATTGTCTGGTGCGATAGAGGAGTTCTCTATTGAGACTCCCTGTTAAATAGATTCTAATTTTACACTCTGTACTGTTGTATTGTATCATCTTTGTGAGAAAGGATAAACATTGTGTTCTTACTTACTTACTGTGTATAGATGCAACAATCAAAGAGCCTGTTTAATAGAAAGAAAACCCCCTTTTCAAAGAAACACTTAGCACATCCAACAATTCTTTTGTGCAGGTACGTTGGAAAATATCACTGACTTTTAGAAAGGAAAATTCCGCACTCTGCTCTGTCTTTCTGGACCTTTGTCAAGAGTATTTATTGTTTATTTACATTTATTTAAATAAACCTCTCTGCGCTTGCTTTCTTTCTCTCAGTTGTGCAACAAGCATACAAATCACTATCACAAACAAAGGTATTAAAAACATTATTAAGTTGTTTTGTTTCAACAATCTTTAATTTTTGTTGGAAAATGTAGTTTCAGTCCAAGACGGCTTTCGTACTGTATACTATGATTTATTGATGTAACGATGTAGTAGCACTGCTGGGGGGAATGATGATGCAACCTAGAACAAAAAAAAAAAATCATCATTTGGATGAAAGACAGAAATATCTGTGAAGTGAGGAAAATGTGACTGGTTGAGATGTTTGGGAGATGAACAGGTTTCTGGAAACATTTTGAAGGCCACTAACGGTATTAAAAACAACAGTGTTGATAGCTCTTACCTAAGCTCTAAAAGCATTTCTCAATAGCTGGTGTGTATGTACTGAAAGGCTGATGGTTCAAATGATTTCTACCATGGATTTGTTTGCCAGAAAAGTGGCTGAATGGTAGAAAGCACAGACCCGTGGTATTGATCTGGGCTGACTAGTGCAGCAGAGGCTGGCCTGTTCTGCTGTATCAGTGCTTTCCTGACTTTTACGAGAGGTGCTCATGTGTGGGGGTGGGGGAAGAGCACAATTGCATGTGCACCGTCAAGGAGTCATCTTTCTGTTGTGGATCGGTGGTAAGTAGCCATTAGTAAACTGATCTTTGGAATAGGAAATTTAATGGTCTCCTAACTGTATTTACAAGCCATTCAATTTGATAAAGGGTGTGATGTTGAATGAATTAGTATGCCACTCTGCTCCTCTTCAGACTATCAAATTTAGGATTTCATCAGTATTTTTATTCATTCATATATTTACTCTTTCATCAAATATTATCAGTATCTAAAAGCAAAAAGCAGATCTTATGATATATTCTAATCCACGCAAACTAGTGGCTGTCACAAACTGTATTTCCAATGTTCTGTTTTGTTCTTTTTGTTAGCCTTATTTAGATCTTCTTGGGAATCCTTTTTAGTTAAACTGCAGAAATATTGTCTCGCTTTCCACTCGGTTAAACATCAAAAGCTGTGGAAACGGGAAATATTAAAATATGGAGATAGGAAGTAGCTCACTGGGGCTACTGATTAGTGTACCAATCATTGTCATCACAATTAATTTGGCTGTGGAAGATTTTGAAAATTCAACTTTTGTATGACTAATAATGATAACCGCAACCATAATACTTTTCACATTCTCAATGTCTGTGACACCCTCTGACACTTTTTTACAATGATGGCTTTCAAGTCCGCACAAATGTATAAACATTGTTTCCAAACACAGCAATCTCTTTATGTATCTCTCTACATAGATTACCTCTATCCAGTTGTATGTTCTGGGTATAATTGTATAGATTACTGACAATAATACACAAATGGAACTTATACTTGGATATTCTTTCTGTACATCCTGTACTCCACCTCTATCTGGAGCCCTTAATAAGATGGACAACTAATAACAGATATAAATGCACAATTCTTTACAATCTGTACCCTGGATTTATACCTATGATATTTAATGTAATAATGTATGAGGTGTACATCAGTTTTTCATCACATACAGTATCAAATGCCAGAAGTCTTTAAAAAATATTTTTTATTTTGTTCTTGAACTGTACATCCTCTTATTCATTATTTACGGCCCACACACATTTTAAACATTCTTTACGTATACAGGACAGTATCGTTCAGCATATTTAAACACATGCCCGGTAATTGAGGATTTAAATGTTGTGGTATAGTATGGGAAATTTGTCTGTATTTTATGTCCCAAGTTATTCATTTTCTGCTGTTGCTGCTAATTTGCACACTCTCATTATTGAAGTCTGCAACCTCCCTCTGTCCACATATTTCTTCCTTATATAATCTGCAGAATAATAACAGTGCAAAAGACTGTTTAATATTTAAGAGTGTTTAATATTTAATACTATTTTCTGACTTTTGAAGAGTGAACTTTATAAGTCCAGCGCAATTCAGACAGTAGTCTTGAATGTGCGAGTGTTGAGCTGGAGCTGTTACCATACAACCCTGATTAAAGCTGTAATTGGGCCTTAAAAGTTAGGCCCGACAAGACCCGAGCCCAACTGAATTCGGCCCGAATCCGACAAGTACATTTTGATTGACAGCTTTTTAAAAGCCCGAACCCGTTTACAGTCTGACATTATTCAAATGTGCGCACGCACACAGCTCTTTTGCCTTTTGTCAAGAATGAGTCATTTATAAATTTTTTAACAAAATGTATTCATGACTAACGTAGGCTATAGGCCACTTGAAAGTTGGAACAAAGAAATAAAATAAGTCCTCCAGAGGCCAACCTCCGTTTCACCTCCTCAGCATCCATTTTCGCGCTAATCGAAACGCATCACCTGACCGCTCATTTACCGCGCAAGCCCGAGCCTGAGCCCGGCCTGAGCCTGTGTAAAATGATGGAAATTGAGAAAAGATCAGCTTCAGCTCTTACCCTGATGGGTGTCTCCATGGAACCATCAAACAGGAGGAAAAGTTTAGTTGAAAAATAACTTCCTTGTTTTGAAGATGTTCATTTGTTGTCTCTCTGTTTTTCAGCATCCCCATCGGCGAGTGACCTTCTCCACCACCAACCCTGTGCAGGACCTGCAGGATGCCTCTCAGCACAGCTACTATGACAGCGGCTTGGAGGAATCGGAGACTCCCAGCAGTAAGTCATCATCTGGTCCTCGCATCGGACCCCTGACCCTGCCTGAAGACCACTATGAGAGAACCACTCCAGATGGCAGCATTGGAGAGACCGAGCACCCTGAAAATGGTACGGTGACATCCCCCCCCATACTTTTGTATTCTCTATGAATATGTATTTGAATGTAAATTACTCTAATAGGCTCTTTCATTCACATTCTGCCTGTGTGTGCACGTGGGTGTATGAACATGTGTGTATGTGTGCAAGTCTGTCTTTGTGTGTGTGTGTGTGTGTGTGTGTGTGTGTGTGTGTGTGTGTGTGTGTGTGTGTGTGTGTGTGCGTGTGCGTGCGTGCGTGCGTGTGTGTGTGCGCACGTGTGTGTGCATGTGTGTGTGGCGTTTTATGCGATGAAGACATTTGTGGGTGATTTTTTTTATTGTGCTCTGTGGCCATTTTAGAGTTGAAATGTTGTGGCACCTGTGACTTGCTGGGTTTGTCGATGACAGTGTGAAATGTTATTGGTTTTAAAGCAGATTTGTGCTTCTGTGGGAGGGTGTGTGGGCATATATAAATGTGTGTGTGTGTGTGTGTGTGTGTGTGTGTGTGTGTGTGTGTGTGTGTGTGTGTGTGTGTGTGTGTGTGTGTGTGTGTGTGATCAGGGCTGGAGTTAGCCGCGTCTCCATCCTACTCATCAGCAGGTCCTCTGTCAGACTTCCTTAATGACCCTCTCTCACAAGTGTGCTAATTAAAAAGCCCAACTAATGGAGCATTTGCCCTCTAAATAAATTTAAACCATGACATCTGTGCAGACAACACTGTGTTTACTCTAAGCATTTCCTTGCCGCTAGCTGGCCCCAAGTTACACTGCAGCTTAGGTGTGCAGGAGGAGCCATAATTTCTAGGCACAGTAATCAATACACACACTCAACAGTGATGGTCTCAGCATAGGTCCATGTTTAAAAAAATCATAGCCACAGCTGTAACTGCTATACTGTGAAGTGTATCATAATAAGAATTTTGCTGCTTTAAGCTGCCAAACATAATCCATTACCTGTCTTGTAACACAGTATGATAAGTGATTCCCATGGTGCATTTCCAGTCATTATAGTATTTTGCATTGCACCGCTCTCTGGATTAGACACTTTTATATGGTGATAGTTCAACGCTCACCAAGAACGTCTCGCCCTTCTCCTTATATGTGTTGTGTATATCATTAGTTTGTTGTGTGAATGTATTGTTTTATGTCAAGACCATGTGTGGTTCTGCTTTTTTGAACAGGGTATTCATTTAAAGATAAGTAATATGTATTTAATGCCCCATACAAAATGGGAAATGTATCAGCAAAGACTTGATAGAGTTGTTGATCAGCATTGGCAGTCACTGTCACAGTGTCAGTGAAAAAGACACAGGTGTACCTTTTGTCAATGGGGCAGCATATCCTGAGTGCGGAGAGAGATTTCTGTCTGAAAAGAAACTATTTAAATCTCAAGCGCTTCCAGTTGCACAACGTTGTAGGATCAAAGGCTAAAATGTGTCACCGTCACGCCAAAACAGCAGATAACAAAGTTCTATTATTAGTAGGGTAGTGATGCATTGCCTCTTCTCTAGACAACTGTGTTGGATCTCATTAGATAGCTTACTTATCTGCGTTGCAAATGTTAATTGTTTATATATTTATGACGATTAGTGACACCATTATTCAGGGTTGGAGGGGGTGGTGGATGTACATGAGAGGAAAAGTCCGGCCAATACCGCAGTTCCCTCTGGCCTTATAGAGATCAGAGATTGCCTAACACCCCATTTAATAAATAGATTTAGTCATATACAGGCTGGCTGTTTACAGCCCAGGAGCCAACAGTTGACTATTTTCATTGGCTCTTTGCACTAAGGATGTGTAATATGTGCATTTTCTTTTTGGCTATTGTTGTAGCTGATTACTGTGTTTCTCCCATCTGCAGAAAAGGTTTTGTCAGACAGGGCGTTCTTTGTTGTCAGCAGCAGAAGAGCAAGATTGTGAGTGGAGATGGAGCAGTTAAAGGATGAAAAGATGGCACAAGATGGGGGAGATGTTAGATTGTGACAGGGAGCGGGGTCTCCGACAACGAAGCAAAGCCCATAGGCTGAGCACATAGGACAGGGGGATGCGAAGATGAAAATGCTAACCAAGGAATAGACCTAATTAAAATGTGATTCCCACTTCAGGGAGATAACAAAGAGCCCACATAAAATGAAGGATTAGACAGAAAAATCAAAGGAGACAGAGGAATTCCTCCCCAGCTCCACCTGAATAGTGACGTGAAGTCTTTTTTTAAGCATCTGTGTGGCAGAGTGACAGGTTGTACTGGTGCAAAGCTTTTTTTTCATTGCAGTCGAGATGACTGACAGGCAAAAAAATGGGGAGGTGAGCATGATGTGTCTTTCCATTTAAGTTAGATAAAACGCAATATATAAACCCCCGACTGTCAGCCTTTGCATCACTGGGCCCCGGAAATATCGACACGGATGTGTGTTTTGTTATACATGTTCAACTTTGACAGTGGAGAATCTACATTGTGAGAGTGTCAGGGGTCTAAAGTGGAGAATGATGTAGTTCATGATCTATTTTAGAGCCACTTTTGGAAATGATGGTGTCAGTCACACCTTTACTGTCGTTGACTGGCACTAACCTGAGCTTGGTGGGCATTCCAGCAGTGGTGTAACAAGCCAACACCGGGCCCCTATGCAGGATTATCAAGGCGGGCCCCCCTACTACAGCACGTGATGACGGCGCAATGTCCACGAGTAGGCTACCATAAATAGGACAGGATAGGATCATAGAGACACAGCATATAAGAGATGAGATGACTGACAAAATCAGGAGTACTCTACACGCACCACAACAACAACAAAAAAACACTGGTGAATGCGCACCATCGCACATGAAAAAACACACAAGGGCAGTGCCTCCAGGATTTCACGGCCTTTTTTTGAGATTGTTGCCGCCCAAAATGCCTGATTTCATGATAGCTTTTGTAAAAAATTGCGATAAAACTTGCGATGTCTTTTGTATGTTTGTTGCAATGAAGTTGCAGAAGACAGTGAAAGTTGCAAAAAAAGTTGCAATTTTTTTGTATAGTTCTTTAAAAATAAAAAGGAAAGGAGAATAATAATTATTACTATTAATTAATTAATTACTCTGAGCTGAGATTTCCTAGGAACATTACCACAAAGGCTCAGGATGCTGCAAATGTTGGTATAATATGAAAATGGCTGGTGTATTTAAGACAAAAAATTATAATTTATTGAATGAATCATATATGAACATATATGTCACTCTCAGTGGCTTGTCGCTCTTTACATTGTTAGTTGATTTCCTATCCTGGCCACACACACACACATTCATACGGTTTGATAAAGTACTTATTGGACTTTAATTAATCATTGCACTTACAATAACGAGCGGTCTTTTTGCTGTACGTTTTGTTGGTAAATGTAAGATGTTCGAGTCACACACGTCTCGTCTTCATAACAGAAACAAGGAAATTAATTTCACCCGTTCTCACTCCCGCTTGTGATATTTTTTCCCCCACTATGGCCACACCAAGACCCACCCTTCAATAGCATTCACACACTACTATTGGCCAGGCGTCCATGCTTACATGTACAGGTTCTATCCCCTGACCAATCCCCTAACCATAACCTTAATCACCCGAGGTAAAATGCCTAACCCCAACCAATCAAGCTTCTTCGTAGGGCGGTAAGCACCGCTTACTTTCCGTTGGAGAACTTTTGGGAAGGGGCGGAATACTGGTTATTTGATTGGATGAACCATCTGTCTATCACCTATGTTGGTGATAGATGGGCCAAATCAACCAATCAGATCCACAAAGCGTATGAAAATACAACCACAAGCCCGCCCCTGCTGCTGCAGGCAAAGCATAGCTCGTAAGCTCAGCATGCAAGCAACATGTCGGTAAAGGATATTTGCCATTTGTGTAACAAGAATTTAGGAATAAAAGGCAGCATTTCAGGTTCACGGACCATATTCCAAAAGAAGGATCCAAGAGAAAAAAAGCATTAGCGAGCGGCTAACAGAATTCGGGCTACCGCTGGCTGATAATACTGGTTAGCTGATTGGATAAACCATCGGTCTATCACCACCTAACCCACCTCAAAACCAACGCTGATTGGCCCGGTCGTTTGGCTAACGGCTCCAAATTTTCTCTGCCTCAAGATGCCAGACTGATCTGCGAGTGGAAAACTGGAGCTCGCGAGATCAGGACGGTCTCACGAGGCTAGCCAGCGATGGCTATTAGCAATAATACATTATTTAGTTTATATTAGTTGGTGAATTTTGTGTTCTAATGATTTATGTTTGCCGCCTTTTAAAGATTCTTGCAGACTTAAGTAATATGACCTTGGCTTATAATGGTGGCAGATAGGAAGGAGAGTGTGTGGTCTGTAACAGTCTCTGCTTCACTGAAGTAGACATCAACATATTCCCTTATGGTTCTTGGCTTTGGAATTATGAGTAGATTCAACTACAGTAATAACATTTCTGATATATGACATGTATGCTGCCTGATCTGCAGCAATTAATTTCTGGAGTTCCTTTTTTCGTATGCCTGAGCAGCTGCTCCCTCCTCCCATTTTTTTTCTAATTCTTGTCTTCAGGCTGTGTTAGAGTGCACTCCATTTCAGTTTCCCCATGTGTATTTTCCACTCTTATGTTCACGCGTGCAGCGTGCACATCGCTCAGCTTGTTGGTTATTCTAATCAAAAATGTTTATCCATCTGTTGCACGTGTGTGTGTGTGTGTGTATGTGTGCACCTACAGTACATGCATGTATTTGTTTGCATTGGAGATTGTTGCATCACACCCGTATCTCTAAATCGCTTTGATTACAGTGCTGTTTTACTTTAATAGACTCTCATCATAATCACTGAGCTCTTTTATTTTCTCTTTAAATTGATTGCTTCACAGCATGAAAACTGCTTGTCTTGTATGTCTGGTTGCTGATCCATGATTTGTCCTCCACATTGAAATCAGAGGAAGACAGAGGACTGGTCTCTGTCTGTCCCATCTGTCCATCCACTGTGTCTCAGACACAGCGGATCAGATTTTGATTAGTGGTAAAATCAAAGTGATTTACAGAATTTATTACTGATTGCCTAACAGGGAGAATGCATTACTTTGGGAATTTGCTATTTACATGACATGCATATTAAGTCACAATAATCAATAACTACGAATTTTATAAAATTCAAGTTACACAAGATGACATTACATTCAGTTAGCTGACACTGATGACATTAGTCAACATTGGTTATCTTTAATCCTTGAGCTGCTTTTGATTTTTCAATTTGTTCCATCAATTATTACAGACTATATACAGACTTAAATGAAATTGTTTAACTTCCTATTGCCCAAGAAACCTGGGTATGAGTCATCCGAGAACTGTTATAGGCCGCTTCGCTCTTCTTGGGACACAAGTTTGACCAGCAATCCGGTCATGTCCAGTCCAACCTAGACTATAATCACTCTTCTGGGGATCAGTGGTTAGGCATCTTGGCTGGGATATGAGGGCTAGCACCAATAGGACACAAGTGGGTTGAAAACTATGCGTGCACACACACACACACACACACACACAAACTCAATTGACCACAGATGGAGGAATTTTGATGTGGCCGGTTGCCCAGCGTGAGGTCTCCCTGTGTCTTCCTGTTCCATATGGGCTATTGAGAAGGGTGAGATAAAATAGAATACATGGCATTTGCATAATAATGAGGTTATTTAGTAATGCTATCTGATTTTTCTGCCTTAGATCTCTCAGATGATGCGTGAAGCGTCGTATATCCTGTCAGGGATTTTCCTCTGCTTTCCATGCTTGCCATGTCAGTATCAACCAGGGTACAGTTTTAGCCATTACTGCTTAAACATTACAAGTACCCTGTGAATATCTGGTTTGTGGCTTGTTTGTGTATAAAACATGAGTAACACTTTAAGCAAATAAATATGTGGAGGAAGAAGTTGTGCAGACAGAGAGACAGATCGTTGGCCTGATGGGGCTTGTTTGTCTTATGAGTGCCAGCTTGGGCCCCTTCCTGGGTGCCAATATAGTGTGCTGATGCAGGAGTGTGGGTTTCCTCAATGGATGTAACTAAGACTTGGATACAGCATTCAAGGCGGAGTCCTGCTCTTTCCTATGAGAGTTGTTCAGTGGCGCATGAAGCCAAAAATGTTAAATGTCCGTGTAAAAGATTACCGTGATGATCGCCGCTGCTTCCGCACTATGTGGCTCACAGAGCAGGCGCACTAGAGACCTCCGCCAGCCGAGCTGGCTACTTCTGGTTTAGCGCTCCGCTAACTTGAATGGGGATTAAATGATTTAATCATGCAGTTCTTCTAGACTTTCCAAATGATATCGGACCGAATGGATCAAATTCTGATAGTGAAATTAGTCATTTTGCAGGGGTTGTGACTAGGGCTGGGAAACAAATCGATTTGATTTAAAAATCTAGTTGGTAGGTCAGATCGATTCATATTTTCAAAAAATCAAATTTTTTTAGATTTTTTTTAATCCAAATACAGTATAAATAATTGGGATGTTTAACAATCTTTGTTGCACACTGCACAGTGACTTTTCACTTAGAGAAAGGGTTTGCCTTTGCAAATTTGTTTATGTTGATGCACTTTAATTAAATACAATAAATATATATTTTTAAAATATGTTTACAGTTCACAGTTATTTTGTTTTAAATGGAAGGGGGGAATCAAATCGTAAATCGAGTTTTTTATAAAAAAAAAATTGCAGCTCTAGTTGTGACTCTAAAAAAAAATCCATTCACTGATTTACAGATGTCTCTTTCGCCAAGTCTATGGGAAAAAGTATTTTTGGGCCCCATGACGAGCACAAAAGTTGTAATTCCACTGTTTGGCCACTATGTCCAATTGGCTTCAAAGCCCAGCGCACTTCCTGAGGGCCTGGTCATTGTGCCTTGTCAGAGTCCCTGCCTGTTAGCCAGCCAGTGCTGGAACTACCACCACCCGACCAAGAACAGGTCATGGGACTGGCAGTTTTGTGGAAGCTTCTGTGGAAAAAAAGTACTTACAAGTGGTCCCCTGAGGCAAGTTGTCATGAGTAATACGCTTATAATCCTGAGCTCATTCTAGCACACACATTATGCTCTGCTCACATCAGCTGCTGCTGTTTGTTATCCCCCAATTGTTTGTAATATTATTTTGGAGCAAATAGGTCACTGCAAGAGCCTAACTGGAGCAGAATTAAATTCTCTAACCTGGATTAGGCTTTGACACCATGGACAATGGTTAACTATAGCCCTTTTACAAATTACTTAACGGGAGAATGCAGCTGAATCTAAAATGGAACAGATGATGTGTCAACACTTCACAATTTTGAATGGGTCTAGATTTCCCTTCGCCCAATTTAAACCTGTATATGTGCTTTCGCTTGTGTGATCACTAACAATGCGACCCACACACTCATCCCAAACTTTGGCCGCAGACATTACAGTGTTTGTCAAATGACCGCGGACAGGCCAGACCTTTGAACAGGGCCATGTGAGAGAAAGGACATGGACAGCTCAGACCATTAACTGTAGCAGAGTATGTTATTGGCTTAGTATCTTTTAAAGTGAACTGACGTATTATTTTGTAACAAAGATTGCAGCCACTTGTGAAATATAAATGGAACCAGAAAAGAAGTCCCATTATTCCAATAAATCTACCCTTTACATTCAATTTCATATTGCCTTCTTTTACACATAAAAGTGATTTCTCTGTAGTTTCATCATTGTGTCCAGCTCACGGGAAGATTATATTTAGTGATTTTTGTATTTGGGTATTGGCTCTAGGAAATAGAAGAGAAAGTACTGAAAAACCTGACAAATTGTTATCTAAATGTTGTTTAAATAATAAAAAGTAGGAAAGCAAAACTCATAAGTGATTTAGTAGAAGATTTCTGGAACATTTGAGTCCCAGTCCTCTTCATTTTAATTGAGATATGCACAAACTACTCAGCTCTTATCCACATGTATATAACATGGATGAAAATCCAGATAAGTGTTCTGAATTATGCACAGAAAGAAAAGTACACACATATAAGCACACATTAGGTTCCATAAATAGTGCTTTTAACACCATGCTGCCACTGAAAATGTCCGGTTTTAGCACTAAGCTTGTAAAATGAATGAGTGAGCCAGTATGCCTAAGCCAGTATCCCTAAGCTTTAGATGTGCTCATGTATTACTCTAACAAAAGTGGATGGCTCTCTGTACTTAGGCAAAAATTGGATAGCACGCTGCCTGCTCTTGCTATGCCAGTGAGTCTGGGCAACAGCATGCTGAAGCAGCAGGTTTGGAGGTGGTTATGTGTGTGTGTAAACGCAGGCTTAGAAGTAGAATTTTATAAAGACACATGAAGAAGATTTTCTTAATTAGCCTGGTGTAGCTTGTGGCTATAAGAGATGCTCCTTTCAGCTGAGTATCCACTGGCAGGTCCATGGGACCCTGAGTTGAAACTTTAAGAATACTTATGGAGGTAGAAATAGAAAGTGGTGGTGGAGCTCTGTTGCTCTCAGTGGGTCTTACCCAGTCTCACCCCAGATGTGAATCATAGAGCAGGTAGAACTTTGTGCAACAGGGAGGGGATGCTGGCTAGGGGCCAGATCCACTTCAACCTCAGTTGGTTGGGCAGCTCAAGCCGGCATCACAGAAAAGGCCCCGGGGGTCATCTCTCCATCACAGTGTGATGGGGACAGAGAGCTGCTGAACCTCCCTCTAACTAGTGTTCTGCCCTTCAATGATGGATGGCACTTGAGGGACTGGAATTGTACTGTATGGGTCTGACATGCATTTCCTTATTTCCAGGGAGTTACAGAGGAATGGAGCCGCTCTCGCTTTAAGGCTTTCTCACAGTCAGTTGAAGATATCTCAGAATTCACTGCAGTTCAAGGACCTTACAAACTCAATGAGGACTACATCCAGTAAAACTGAAAATGTCTTCTCAACACTAAACGGAAAGCAGCATTGTAAATATATAAATATTTAAAAAAATGGAAATATCCTCCTGGTGAAAGAATCAATTCTTTATTTGTGGGTTTGTGTTAACATGGTATATCATGCAGTCAATATTCTACATGCCTTAAGCTAAATAGAAATAACTTGAATTTGTCTTGCTTAATCTCATGACCAAGCTTGTCACTGTGTTATGCATTTAATGTGATGTAACTAACATTTCACTGCGCTATTACACAAAATCATCAGAATATTTCTTCATAGATTTTCTGGCTTTCAACACTCACTTTAAAACTGGCTCGTGCTCTCACTAAGGAGCCCTTGTTCTCAAGCCAAAAGTAGAGTCATTCTGACAGAATTTTGCATGATGATGTAACTTGTTTTCTGGCATTTCTGCTGCATCTCTGCTCTAATTAGAGAGCGTACTTTACTTCATTGTAAGATTGTGACAGATTTTTGCTTGTTCCAAATTACAGAGCTGTGACAGAGACACGTATATATATATATATATATATATATATATATATATATATATATATATATATATATATATATATATATATATATATATATTCATGCAATTCCTTTGTCACTACCAAAGGTCCATTTTACTTAAAGAAATTATACAATATTGTTAACTTTCCCTTTGGCTAGCTCCTTCTCAGATGGTCATGTTGCAAGGTCCAGACACTTGTCACTCATCTTGATGAGCTGTCTACTTTGAAACAGTATCTAGCCTGGAGATGAGGTACCCATCAAACATGCAGCCACAACAGGCACTGAAAAAACAGATGGCGAGTGCAGCCACTTTGATAAAAAAGCAACAGCGATATTTACTCTTGTTGTCCATTGACTGTATGCCTTTTTTTCACTTCTCTTCCTGCTTTCCCGCTTTATTGTTGTTATGGCTCCCTTGCACTTGATAGCCCCAATCTAGCTTACCACAAGCCACATTCATGTGACACAAGCATAGTGGTTACGCCCAGCATTATTAGAAAAATCTTATTGAAAAGTCTCCCTATTTCAGCCAAACATGGAGATTTAGCCAGGGTCCCAAACAGACCCAGGCTACATGACCCAATTTGCCCATCGGCTCAATACATTTTCATTTTATTATCTCATAATGTAGTGGATGTCCTGTCCATTTATGTTATTTTAATGTGATAAAACATGTATATAGCTGTTTTAATGCCTCTCTAATACACAAGACAGCACTAAAGTGCAGGTGTGGTCTTTATTCAACAACCAAAACACTGGGCCTCCCAGATATAAGTGTTCCTGCCTCTCCCCCACATTTACTCCCATATCTGAGCACATAAGGCCACCTATGTTATTGTGTTAGATTATTATTATTTTTGTTGAAGGGTTCCAACAGCAAAGGACATGAACATTGGCCCTTCTTCACTATGCAGAAGCTTGTAAAAGTCAATCAAACACAAGCAGCTGAATGCAATGAATCAGTAAGGAACAACAGGGGGGGGTGGAATCCCGCAGGCCATTCAAAGCCAATATGTTGACCCCCTGCTGCCTTCTGTGTTTTGCTTTTCTCTGTAAGTCCATATTCCAAGATGGGAATTTGCAGTTTCCTTTAATAATCATGTCAATGTGAGCCTTGTCAGAAAGCAATCGCCTGGCAGACGGTACAGCCGGAGACTGCTGCTGTTCTTTTCTTTTTGTCTTGCTTCAAACACATAGCTATATTGTTCAGACCACTGTGGGAGCAGAGCTTCCCATCTGACTGCATTAGTATTTTTGACTCTCCCAGAGAATTGTCAGTCATGCAGCAACTCTCGATCTACAGTAAACGGTCAAATAAAGCTTTACCTCTCCAGGGTTGTTATTTAGCTGCTGCATGGACTGCTTACACAATTCTAAAGATCGGATTTTGTGAGATTATGTTGGTATTTGTCCATACTTGGCATTCACATAATGCATCTCCTGTGACTGTGGTTATAATAAAAACAGATTTAAATAATACAGTTATCTCTTTATATCACATGGGCTAATATGTGCATTTTGCCTGGAATGCAAACGGACTACGTAGTGCTCTAGTAGCAACCTAAGCCTGATCAATTGGTTTCCGGTTTGAGGATGTGATGGATGATCAAATGATAAAAGTTGTCTTGAAACCACCATGGCCATAGGCAAGGCTATGTAGCCCACAATACATGGGAACATGTTGAGAATCACTACAGCGTAAAAACAAACACTCTGGTGTTCTTTATTTCATTTCTATTTTCTATTAGCAGCTTACCTTAGCTCTCCCTAGTTAATCATGTCTAACACTGCAAAATGTGGAAATCAAAGGCAGAATTAAAAAAAAGAGAAAACATGTTGATCGAAAGGGGAATGAAAACAACAAATGGATCATGCAAGACATCTGTTTTACAGGTCAATAAGATCAATGAGTGAAAGATAGTGAGCATGAAAGCGGTGCATAGGAATTAACTCCAGGGGAAAACCCTGAGAATAAAATAATTCCCTCTTTGATGTTTAGAGCTGTAGATCACATATAAGGAGGACTTTGATTTTCTCATTGATGAAAAGAAAATTGTTTTACCCACATTATTTGGTGTGATTTTAAACAGAAACAATAAAATCCTGTCAACATATTGGGTGTGTATTGGGACATGTTTCACCTCTCTCCTGGTCTAAACACAAAAGAAAGCATTTTCTACTGGAATCAAGAAAGTGAATCTGTAATGGGTTAAATGGAGGCTCTTAGAGACAGATAAGTATGTGGGTGGCAAACAAAGATAAAAGCACAAAAGTAACATTGTGACCTGAGTAGAAAAACCCATTATAGAAAGTGTTCGAGAAAAATACAGTTCAAGGAAATAAACAGCTTAAATGCATTTCAATTGTAAGACTGAATGTTTCCTTTTCTGCTATTGCCAAATCAAACATCTCCTACTTGCCAGCATGAGGCCATGGAGCGATGCCACTGTGGTAGAAAAGGGCCATAGAGTGCAAATGTGAAAGCCTAAAGCAGGAGAAAAAAAAGCTTCAAAGGCATGGGACCAAGAAAGAGACATTCAGACAAGAAGAAGAAAGAACATTTGGGTGTGAGACAGGAATAGACAAGTGACTCTTCAAGTAAATGTCACACAGTAATCACAGAAGGGTTGGTTGATAAAACGGTCTGTCTAATTATCACGAGAATAGTTTTCACGAAATCATAAACTTCACAAAAACGCATTTCTTTTTTTTCTTTTTTTCTTAGCTCCATCTTCACTTCCAACCACAGTGCTGTCACCAATTATTGAACCAAATAAAGTCTTGGGTGTTTGTTTTTGTATCAGCTATTCTGCACAAGAAACAGACTTCTGCTGCTTGTTGACACATCCACTCCCAGCAGAGCTGAGCAAAGCAGAGTTCGATCAAGATGTTCAGCCAAAAATGTATTCTTAACATTGTTTAACCAATGGTTAAGCTTCCTTGACCTGTGCAGAATTAATGATGGAGTTAACACTTTGTGGCACAAAAAAAAAAACTCACACCACAGGGATTTAGTCTACATTTCTTTGAGCTTTCCTAATTTAATTGCACAGAAAACTGAATGGGAAATGTGAAGTTTCCTATTTCAGGAGGAAGTGGCAGAAGAAGGAGCAGAGTGGGCCTAAATGTAATTATGCAAGCAGGTTATCAACGAAAGTGTATGATAAGATTATACAATCTGGTAACCCTTCACAAAATCTCTTTCCCAATAAACATATGACAGCTAAAATGTCTATACAGGAATGTTCTTCCTTATTCAGTCTTACATATTGTTATAATTGATGAAATGATTATTACATTTTCATACCCAACCCTAAACGATTAATAGTGTCCATTTATGTTAAATTGTATTTCCATCATACTGGACATGTGTATGAAGAAGTGGGTCTGTTTTTTTAATCCTATTCAGCATCCCTTTGTTTAGTATTATTGCCTATATCAATTGTGGCGCAGCCCGCAATAAGGATTTAAATGAGCAGCATTAATAAAATACCTGTATTGGCCTGAAGAACAAATGCAAATTTCTAAATTTAGGCACTGATGTCGAACTAATGCCTTTCAAACTCAACATGCACATTCTAGTCTCCCTGTAGCCCTCTCTGCATTAATATGAGATTGAATACAGCATATCGAGTACAGCTGTTTATTATCCAAGCTGACTGCACTGATAAAAGATTCAAGCAAAATGATGTAGGCAACTTTTCTCCCCAAGGCACCGTTAACTTGAGTAACAGTAGGTCTATGGTCAAGACATTCTGTGCTCTAGGTTGTGTGATGTCTTAATGTAAAGGACTGGGTAGATTATCTGGAGACCTCCTTTCTGTTTGTTTGTTAGCTTGCAGTTCCACTTACTGAGTGCAAAAACAAAAGTGGTATTGTTTAAACTCAATCGAGTTTCAGTCATGGAACTGGGAACTGGACTTGGACTGGATAATCATAAACCTGAATCTTTTTTGTGATAAATACTTTTTTTTTGCATTGGCAGCTGCTGCAGATCAATATTGTGTTGTCAAGGTTCAGAAGGCAATTTCCAGTCCGTAATTGGCCAGCAAGCCAAACATATTGTTGTGGGCAGAGGCATGAAGCTATTCTCCACACAAGCATTTCACAAACACCTCTGTGCACCAACAGAAAAACGATTATATTACTTACAAAACTAACTACATCATTATTTAGAACTGCTTCCTCCCTTTCCTCTAGCAATGTTTTGAATCTATTTCATCTGGAGATGGCTTGTGCGTGTCACAGTTTGACAAAGTCTTAGTATTGTATCGGTTGACATATCACACCGCAAATCAACTTCTCAATTGGAGGAGCTGGTGCATAGCGTGATCTGTCAGCAGGTGCTAAGGCTTTGTCAAATGCAGTGTTACAAAAGGTAGTCTTCAAATACAGGAACTGCAAGACAAAATGGTGGATGGTGAGAGAACTGGCAGGAGGTGCACCATCACCCACTGAACCAACTCCAGCCGCTTCTCCTGACAGGCCTCTGGCCGACATGTCCGCTCATCAGCCTTTGTCAGCAAGAGGCTCACCGGCTGAGGAAGCCGAGGTTTCAGAATCTGTGAAGGAGGCGTGTGCCTAAAACTTCAACACCATTCCTTATAATGGCATCACCATCTGTGGACAAAAGAACCAATTAAAACCACAACATTTAATTTGTTTTTACTGAGAGACCAAACAGAGACAGAATGGTCTCCATGGCTGTGACACATTCACTTGCTTTTGCAATAGTTCTTAATAATTCTTTTTTCCAACAATACTGTCTACAAAAGCCGGTGATGCTGTGTACAGATTATGGACTGTTGTACACAAAGCATGCTGCAGAGTAAATGCGTACCAATCATCTACAGAAGAACACCAAAGTGCTAAATGTTTAACAGCAGCCTTGTAACTTACTTTCTGTTTAGGTGAGGTGAAAAAAAAGCCTTCAAGCCTACACATTCTAATTTTGCTCATGAGAAGTGGAAGTGCATGTCTGAGGTTACAAGCTCCACCATTGTTCATTTGTATTCCATTACAATGAGCAAGGAAAATGTGCACGTCAACACTGTTTGTCTGCTTGTAGCAAGTTTCCCTGTTAAAAATGCTCCCCTCTGGAGGAAAACAAAAAAAAGAGACTGTTTTGGTAGCTTCTGCTTACTGTGAGAAACTGTTCTGAACACCTGAATAACAAGACTTGACATGTCATAGCTAAAGAAATACAAAACCCCAGTTTTGTGTTGTTTTTCCTCACAGAGTATGACAACCACAGAATACATTCACACCCAGTTATTACGCTGATAGCCAGCACCAGGTGCTAATGTCTGCTCAGATGTGTGCTATTTCTTCTTTTTCCTTTTTTTTTCTTGGAACTTTTCAGTCATTTACCATATAAACTGTTTGCAGGGACCACAAATATACCATTAATATCCCTCACGCACTCCCAAACAATAGTAGCTGTTTTTTCCCCCGTTATCCCTCCATGAGCTGTGGGTCTCTCATATTTGTTCGCCATCGATCATAGCGGTGTAGCGCACACGCTGGAAAGCAGCCGGTGGGGAGAGGCAGCATTTGCAATCAAACAGAGAGTAGCAGTGTGAAATCTCAGGAAGAGGCAGCTTCCCCCATGCCCGTGGGCAGGGGATCAGACGATGAGGAAGCCTGCCTCAGACACTCAACACCTCCCACTGGCACCCTGATGCAAGCAGCATGCAAACCCACCCCTCACATGTATCTGTCAGCCGGGGGGTTAAGCTCTGCGTGTACCCCCACTCTGTAACTGCACTGTGGACTGCATGTTATGCCACTGCAGTGGAGGTGCTTTTAGAAGCTCTGCTAAGGTTGACTGTGAGTCGTTGGTGTGGTAGATGGTGGAAATTACAGTTTTTCTTTTCTCTTTTTTTTCCCACAATATTGCTTTAAGCAAGCAGATGGGACTGACCCAATATAAAAGGAGACGGCTACAGGTGCAATCTATCTCCAAGTCTAGAGGAAAAGAATTCTGCTGTGCAGGGAGTCAGCAATGTCATTGAGTCACTGCTCTTCAAAACCAAATCACAAGCTCTCTAAATCCAGTCATCCTGTTCCAGCCACTGGCATAATCGCGCTGTGGTTTGCCCATCTGTCCTCCATTGTCCACCTTGGCTCTCCATCCATGACATACAAGACTATAAACTCTAAAGGGTTTGTTCCAGACTGTGAGCAGATTTATTTCAGGTGTAGGTACAGGAGAAAACAGGCTTGAGTGGGTGAGAAAATACCAATTTTCCCACCATGCCTTTGGCTGCTTCATTCCCCCCATGGTTGACTTATGTGCTTCATCATGTCCACCAAATATTCAACAATGATCCCTTCAGCTGAGTGTGGGAGTGTGTTTTGATGTGCAGAGCAGACGGTATTCTGCCACTCTGTTAGTGGGTACTACAGCTACAGATGGCTAATAGCCACAGCAAAAGGCAGACACAAAAGTATAATCATCAATATTGATTTTCTTTTGTAGAGATGGATTTGAGTGTGACAGAAAGGTCAGTGCAAGCAAATATAAAAACTTGTGCTTTCACAGATGATACACCCTATCATAACACGCTGCCTTAGCTACACCATAACCAGTTCATTATTATTACATGTTTTTTGTAAGCCGATATGTGGGAATGGAAATAATATGCACTAAAGAACGCTAAGACAGCATGCAGCAACAACTACTCATGACATGACATGTTGCAGTTGAATATAGACCCCTTACGTGTTACATTTTGTATTAAGAACAGACAATGTCAGAGCTTTTTTTATAAATAAAACCATACAATATTTTGATGAAACACTAACAGGCAAGGTAATGGCCTACTAAAATAACTGGCATTAAAGCATGTATGTTCTCTGTTGATGAAGTGTGATATGTGCTTTGGCACTGTTGGAAGAAAATGGCAGACTTTGGCAAGCCAGACGACACATTTAGCTGTCATTGCTGATTTTCCACCCTTTGATGATGATGAGCACGGTTCAGAATGTGCTTTAATTCCTGTCATCGGTGTATGCCATGGTTTTACATGGTATGTTTTCTTTTAGCTGCTTTCATTACATGAAGTCCAAATTATATTTTCTAAAAACACAGTCGACCTAAAGTCAATTACCAACCTGACAGTCAGTGAGATGTGGCAATCAGTGTTCACCTTTATGTCTTTTATCCCTTTTTTTGTGAGCTTGAATAAGTTAAAAGAAACATTATACATAAAATAGGCAAATGTGGGACATTTCTGACTTTAACTATGAGTCAGGGGCATATTTAGGATTCAATAAAATTGAGGGCTTAGCCTGGACCTCTGTAGGGGGATCACACCATAACCTCATGCAACGTGAGTTTTATAAAATAAAATAAAACGCCACCTATAATCATGATGAAGAGAAATGCACTTCATATTATAAATCAACAGGCAATTTCTAACTTCTTACCTGTTTCTGTTTTGGAAATGTATATCCAAAAAGACTGAGTAGTTTTTTCCACCTGGACCAGTAGCTCTGGCATTTTTCCTCTACTCTTCCTGCTGTGAATTCTGTCACTCGGTGCTGACCGTCTTCCACCCGCACGCACACACACTCACACTCACACACAGTTAGTTTAGAGACCTGCATTTATTTTGACATGACGCTGTTATGTTGCTAAGACTATCGCATATTCAAAGACATAAAGGTTTTTGTCGAGCTTCACAGGTGCGCTCTCTCTCTCTCTAATGTATGTATGAGCCCTTTCACATGAACACATATGATGGCAATTTCTAATTCATAAAGAAAGGAACATGCTCAATTGTGGCATGTGAAGTGTTTTAGAAAACCTCTGTACATGTTCCTTTTTCCCCCCCTGCATACCGATTTTTAGTTGTGGAGCTGCACAGACTTTTACACAAGGGCCCTTGGTGTGGCATAAACCTCCTGGAAGCTGTGGAGACGTTTTAATCAAGTGTGAAATCCGTTTGGAGTAGATGCCTACACGACTGTGCTTGTGCTCAGAAGCGTACTCCCCAACTCTCTTCCCATGAACATCTTTTTTATCAAGAGTCCATTTCACTGCAGTGATGCATACAGACAACGCTCTTAGCGGAGCTGAGAAAATGAAACTCCAATCATCATGCATGAAGCAGCACATACACAGACGCACTCTTGCCTTGGCTGCCTTGTCTTTTCTTAGAGCTCCAAATTCAGTTTCTTCTTTCTTAATCAGGCATAAAAGTGTATTTCATTCATTTGAAAAGAACCACTGACATTGGCCTTGTAAACAGAGAATTTGCCACTTAAGCATAATGATATAATTAAGAATGAATAAGGCAGACCGTTGCTCAATTGTAAAGTAAATGTATTAAATAGCCTAAACATCTAGCAATTTAGGATTATTGGAACAATGAGATTAGCGGCAACAATAGATGGAGCTATGCATTCTTTCGTAAACAATGGGACAATTGCATATGGATTACCCATGAGCAATGAATAATAGACATAAATAAGGTCAATGAAATGAGGAAAAATACCTTTCACTACTTTTTATGAAGCAGTTCAAAATATAAAATTATCCACACAAGCGTTCTCACTCTGGCTCTTGATTGATTGAAGCCTTGGTGGGCCAGATATTTCCAGCCTCAGAGGTATGACATTTTGTAGAGTAATCATCTTGCAACTGGTCATGAGTACAATACTGAGGGTACGCCACATAGGCTTACTGTCAAGGTGGCACGAAATACAAAGACATTTACTCTCTTTCACACCCCGTCCTGTAGCCACAAAACAAGACGTCCGTGATGGACGTGTTCTTCCGTGGTGCGGACAGCGTCGAGGCATTACAGTAATGCATTTATCACGCCAATCAAAATTTTACATGAGGGTGACATCGCAGACTCACATATATTGGTTGTCTGCTCTTCTCTTCACAGACATTGATTTGGTTGTCCTAGTGTCTGAGTCTGAAGGGATAACAAAGATAAATTTAGTGGTATTTCCATTAAATCTGGGCTGTGTGTTTAGCTTGTCAACAGGTGGGCTGCTTAACAAGTCTATTAGCTGCCAGCTGCACATTTGTGGTAAACAAATACAGTTCTTCAGTGCAGTTTTAATCTGAGAAACCGTGTCATACTGTTTGAGCGATAGCTGAAGCAAACTTATTTTGGCGCTTTCACAGCTCGTACATTTAAATGAGGTCACTGGGTCATGGACCCATTTATTTAATTAGGAACAGTTGAATAAAAAATTGATGATAATCAAGGGCAGGGAACTCATTTCAGCACTGTCAATCAATAACTCTTTCAACAGTGGTTTTGCCCAAAGGGATCCAGCCATACTCTTTGTAACCAAACATTGTATGTCTCTAGCATGTGTGTCTAATATTTTGTCTGTTCTTGCTGTCTTTTTTATGTTGACACATATTTGGACACCATTTACAGCATACAAATCACATGTAATAGAAATCAATACATTGCTGTATTGAACATGTTAACAACGCAGTGATATATTACAAACGCACCAGACAAACTGCTGTTGGATACTTCTAAATGACATAGACACAGCATGCAATCCTCTGAATGTAACACATCAGCTAGTGGACTACACACACAGTAGTGCTCATTACACAGTGCATAGCAACAGCTACATAGCAACTGCTGCTGACTGCTTAGCAACAGCTGCAGAGACATCAAGGAGGGGGTGGGTTCCATGGGGTGTTTCAGATGACACCATTTCTGTTCACAAAAGCCTTCTTGCAACTTTTTTTCATGAATGTTGTTCTGATGTTTGTCACCATGAAGCTCTCTCTGATGGTGCTGTTTTCTCTCTCCTGCCCACAGATATCCGCTCCCTCCCTGATGTGGCAATGACCGGAAACTGTACAACCGAGTGCAGTGAATTGGGCCACTCAGACGCCTGCTGGATGCCCGGGCATCCATCCCCCGTACGCAAGACCAGGAACCCCCCGAAACTCTCCACCTTCGTGCCTTACCAGGAGAGAGGGAGCCTGGGACGCCTGGCTAACGGGAGCGCCAGGCTGGGTGGCGAGGAGCACCGGTCGCGCCTTCCGCCCTCCCGCAGTGCCTATTCCAACAGTGGTCACGACGCCAGTCAGGACTGCCCCATAGAGGAGATGCCCCTGAGCGTAGCCTCTGAGTTCCCACCCACCTCCCCCTCTGCCCACACTCCAAAAAGAGAAATTTACCTGTGAGGAATATCGTCATCTGATTGGTGCACAAATGAAGAAAAGGTACACCCACTTCAGAAGGAAAAACAGGCTGTCCACATGCTAAAGCCAATGCCTGTTTTGTAGTTAACAGTAGGCTGTGACTCATTCAATCACTGGCATGAACACTTGTTTTTTGTCATTTCCTCCTTAAATTATTAATTTATTAGCATATTTATTAAGAATTCCACAAAGTTAATTGATGCACTCACTCATTTATTTATACGAAATCGTGAAGGATACAATTCTAACTGATCAAAAGGAAATGCAGATGGCGATTGCTACTTTAGTAGTAACTAATTATTGTTGTAGTTAGCCAAGTCCCATTCTGTGAAGTGATCTCTTGAATTTGAAAGTTGTGAACAGTGCTCTTGTGCCATTATTACCTATCATTTAATAGACAGCCATGCCCTTTCAGAAGGCATAACACTTTTGACTAACAATCAAATGAAACGGTCTCTCTTAATGTACAGTGCTGTAAATACATTTGAATGGTGTGTTCTACATATATTTTTGTCTGGCATAAGCTGAAAAAAATTGCCTCAGAATTCTAGCATATTTAAGCTTTTCTTTGCTGCTGCTGTTTAAACTTGATTGAAACCATCTCCAGAAGTGGAGTTCGATATTGTGGAAAGGCATTTATCCACTCCTCACAATCACATACACCTTGGACCCCTAATCATAGTAGAATAGCCTCTGCTCCCTGTAGTGCTCTGCCACTGGTGGAGAAGGCTGTGTGGCAACATTTAAACTGACATTATGTTCCACTGACTCTCAGCACTGTGACCTGTCGTTCATCATGAAAACGGTTGACTTGGCCACAGTACCCCAGAGTCACAATGACCAAACGCAGAGTACTCACAAGAACCATTCTGATTGGCTTTTTATATAAAACCTTATGACACACTCTGTTGATGAAATCATACCAGTGTGTCATCTGTCGTGACATCTCCCCTTATGATCCATAAGAACTTCTGTAGATCAGATTAATGTATAAAGAGGTATTTATATAAAAGGGCACTTGAACATGGAGAACCACTGGAGAGATTGAGCACTTGGAAGTTACTACATGAGTGCTCTTTGTTGAGAGTAAAATCTTTGTGTTTTAAAGTAGCAGTTCTCTCTAGATGAATACTTCTTCAGAGGTGAATTCAATACACAGTGCACACTGGAATAAGTGAATTCAGACAGTGTGGACCTTGAAGTCTAATGAATAGATTTGAAGAATTCTTGGGGAGTTATTGTCAATAACATGAGACATTTCTAAATAAATGTTTGGTTTCATGTGAGTGGATAACATTTGCAAATGCAGAATATCGTTGAGCTTAAACCTATACGTTTATATTAGGAGTCTCAGCTCAATTTACTGCAATTTCTGTTAACTATGATTTTCACTCTATTGAGGACAACATGCTTAATAAATTATTAGGCATTTTCCTCCTGGCTATAAAAGATAGAATAAAAAATAGGGCATGCCCGTGGGCTTCATTTATCTTTACAAAGATTTTCCAAGTGAATCTGAAGGATATTTCTGAAGGACACTGTGTATTAGTCAGTAATTGGATGTTAATGATGACAACACTAGGGCTGCCTTACAACATTGTAGGAGTGAGCCTGTGTCTTTGATTTAAACATTGATTTGATTAGATTTGTAGATACCTTTCACCTCTGCAGAGTATTTCCATAGTGATATTGTGTGTCTGAGGAAGGATGGAGGAGCCTTCAATGGACATTTCCTAATTAGGGTGAGTAATGAGTCCTGAGCTGGGGCATGTGTGAGCACACCCCCAGGACACGGCACCCACCAGATAATGCAAATCCACCCGCAAAGCTACAATCAGTTAAAAGGGGTATTTTTATCAGCACTTACCTCATCATGCTGTCATTGAAAACTGCGTTTAGAATAATTAAACTGAAAACATATGGAAATTACTGGACATGGCCATGATTAAATAAGGTCGGCGATTATCCTGCCTTGAGGGGGAGAAAGCACATTATGCCGTTTTCAAAGCCATTTAGCGACTGAAATAAAAATTCAAACAACAGCCATGATACACTGTGATTAAACCCCCACAGCTCCCCCAAGCACCCCTCTCAGAGCTGCAGATAGCACCATTCACGAACTCAAAGCAGTGGCTAAACCACTGACCTGGAATTAATGATAAGTGAGGAAGATAGCAATGAGTGATAAAACCAATGTCACATAGCCTCAATCACAATTTTATCTATTGAAATGCTTGGACTTGATTCAGATTCACAACTGCTTTGCATCCAGATTTATCTCGGGGGATAAATCTTAACCTGATTCCAGCCTAAGTACACTTATCGCTTTCGGGAATCTGGAATCTTCAGATTTATCTCTTTGATCGCCAATACATGAAATAAATGGGGCAACTCTTAGCAGATAAGCCGTAATCATCGGTTGTTGCTCCGAACGGAATGACAGGAGTTTGATTTAAGTCCTCTGCAAAATAAAACAAAAAAAACAAGCCTGGGCCTATTTTCCCCCTCTCTTAAGGAGTTGGAGTCTTTCACTCCAGCCGATAATGACCTCCTGCTACTCACCCCTGGAACAATGTATCACCAGGTTTGACCTTTCTTTTGAACTCATGCTGAACGAACTGTGTTTACTTCTCTCTCAAACACAGAATGGTTCTCCTTGATTAAAGTAAGAGGACATCATGAAGCACCTAAATACACTCAAAAGTATGTTGAATAATGTTTAATTTGTACTTAACATTGATTTAATGTTGAATTCACTTGAGTATCTTTTGCCTCTCTGTAGTGTGTATCGTATGGTGATCATTACTGTGGACAGATGGACAAATTGCTGTACTGAAATTGGCAAAGGATTTTTTTTTTTCTTACTGATCAAAGACTCTTGGAAAAGTGATTGTGTGAAAAAATATTGAAATCTTTTGGTGGTGTAGTGTACATAGATCTCCACAACCCTGCATCTGCTGTCAAGCAGGCGGTGATTTAAGCATGAATTCCAAAGATAATTGGTAGAAACTGTTTACTCTTTTCCTTTACTTTCTGAAATGTCAGTGCTGGTTCATATTCAAAAGGCCCTCTCCCAAAACAACCTGAAATTAACTGAACATTTCATCTTTTTTACAGTTCATCTAGAACAAAGACAATTGCCTTGAAAATATGTCTTTGCGAGAGAGAATCTAGTTGTTATCCTAATTGTTGGTATATTTATATAGGATAAAATGCTTGTGATGCCATGTTTTTGTACAGTTTTATGTACATACAAGTGAAGCTTTCTAAAAGTTCTGAGAAAAGCCGATGGCATATAAAAATTGTAACATGTTTTCTTGAGATGTGCACATCTTGCCTTGGTTGGATTGACCTTTGCTGAGTCAGTGTGAATGTGGCCGTTCTATGCCTGCACTGTAGTCATTCACCGGCTCCCACCTCCTGAGGACTTAATCAGTTTTTATGTTTATTGTGAACAGTGGATCGTCTTATCTTACCAGTTTGTTAAACTCCTGTGTTCTGCTTTGTTCTGTTTTCGCATGTTGACAAATTCTCTTGTAATACTGTAAGTCCTCATGAACTTTGTAATAAAATCACTTCAGGGAAAAAATAAATGCTGTCAGTGTTTTCTTCGTTTTCAATGATTATTCATCTCTTTTGAGTGTTGAACAAGGATTTGGCTGTTACATTTGTGCAAGAGGCTTTGCAGCCTTGGAGCTACATTGTGTAAAAATGTGTCTCACTCTAGAACCCAGGCTCATTAAGAAGAACTGGTATTCTTGTCATGTGGGGACCAGCGCCTCATTTCTAAGTCAGGAAGCCCCAGAATGTTGAGAGGGAAGCATTCCAAGGATTGAAGTAGGAGAGTCCCAGGACCTATGTTCACTACTTCAACTAGAAAAACAATGTGCCCAAAGTACACAGCCCTCATCACGCACTCAGCTTAATACAGAACACTTCTTTAAAGCATTGATGAGCTGCCCATTGCTGCACATTTAGAGCAAGTCTTACAAGATCGCTGTCTGATGATGATCATTTTGATATGTGTATGTGGCTTTTCTTAATTAACGGGAGAATAGAATTGTTTTAACGGACAATGATCCACGGTTGAAAGCATTCAGTGAATGAGGAACTATTTCTATGTTTGATGTTCACGCTTCTATTCATTTCTACTGTGTTTGATTATTAGCACATAAGCTGTGAACTTAATTGACTTAATCATTGTTGCACAGATAGCTACCATATTATTTAATAATGTGTGAACTACAGTAATGTTACATGAGTGATTAAGCAATTTTAGGCCTCTTTCACAAACGGTATCCATGACCAAGTCTTGATTCACTCTTTCGTAATGTAGGCCTATATTCTCTCTCACATGATTAGAGAGAATATAGCACTATACGCCACTTTTACTCCTCACTGCTTGCAGTTTCTGCGCTCAAGGAATTTTAAGACAGCACTCATTTTTTATTCACTCAGGGTATAAAAATGGAACAAAAACCTTGTCCTCCATAATTATTAAAATGGCATAAAATGAATATATTTTTTTAACACTACAAGATGTATAAGTCAAGGTGGGAAGTAAGAGAGGTGGACAGTACTGTGAGTAACTACTCATGGTCACTTCCAAAATCCAAAGTGATACATAATAACAATAGTTTATGATATATCTAGTGTTGGGTAAGCAAATATGTGAAAAAATGAGCTAGATAGATGTAATTAATAAATGATGTATCATTTATATGGTAGTACAGTATGTCATTTCCGTGCACTTTATAATATCTAATATCAGTGTTTTCATTCATTGGTCATAAACCAAAGTATTTCGACATGATGATAGTGCTAGATCAAAAGTTAGGAGATCACCAAGGTGCACAGGGCATTAATATCTTAACCAAATTGCATGGCAGCTGTGGCTCAGGAAGTAGAGCGGGTCATCCTTTAATAACAAGACTGACGGTTAAATTACCGGCTCCTCCTGCGCGCGTGTCGACGTGTCCTTGAGCAAGACACTGAATCCCAAGTTGCTCCTGATGGGAAGGCCAGCGCCTTGCATGGCGGCTCCACCATCATCATGTTTGTGAATGGGTGCATAAGAGGCAAATTGTAAAGCGCTTTGTCCGGTAAGGTAGAAAGGCCCTTTATAAATGCATTCCATTTACCATTTAAGTCAAATACTATCCAATATTTGTTGAGACATTTGACAAATGTCACCCAGCTGGTGGCGCTAGAGGAAAAGTCAGCAAATCACAAAGTCTAAGTATAATAACAACAAAAAAGTAATCATAGTAATCTATTTAATAGGTGTTGAGATATTTTATTCTGGAACAAAGTGGTAAATCGACCAACCCACACTGCCTTGCAACCACCCAGGCTAAAAAAATCAAGTGCAGGTTATTCAGCACTAAGGCCATTGAAATTGCCTTGCATTGCCCTGCAACAGTGGACCAGCCTACTGGACCTATATTTCATTTACTTTACAGATCAAACATAGGCTATATGCACACTGAGACTGCTAAACAACTGCCAACAGAACTGTTAACAAACAGTAATTATTCTGGAAAAAGATAAAGGCAGCAATCTCTCGCCTGTTAATCTACACTCATTAGGCACATCTTTCTCAGCCATAGCTGCCAGTGAGCATTATGGCTAAGACTCCAGCCAATGTATGGCTTTGTTGCATAAAGATTTCGGTGTAGTCAATAATTGTATGCTTGCTTATTACACATTATCTCAGTGAACAGTGGCAAAAACTGACATTGAGTACAAAATGGCTACATGACAATGGCTCATCACAACTGGATCTTGCAGGTGTAAGGATCACTGTTTTTCTACAACAAATTGTATTTCCCAAATACAATATTACATTCAGATCAACATTGGATCCAATCATGTATAAATGTGAGGATATGGGCCAGTAAACCGTATTTGCTTACTTTAACATATTCAATACATACAGACATACATTACATATAGAGAACAGTTCATAGGTTACTCGAACCAAAGTTAAACAGACCTAAAGAGAGACCTCTACACACCCAGCATATACACTAGAGGCAGAGGGCTGACCACAAGCTCCCCCACACAGGCCTTTGAAAGACCATCACCCAGCCTCTTTACCTCTTTCCGAGCCCCTCTGACAGCAGACAAAGAGCTGCTGTGCGTCGTAGTGCACCTGTTTCACATAACATACTTGGCAAGCACAAGGCATAATTGTGATGCATTTTTTTTCTTCCTGTGAGAGGGAGGGTGAAAAGCATCCAAGTAGACAATCCCGGAGATGAGAGAACTCGCAATGCTACTAGGAATGAAGGATGGGTTCTGAAGAGTTTTTGACTTGGGTGCACCAAGAGAGCAAAGATCTCTCACCCTCTTAACTGATGTTAAGGCAAGCAGTAGCTGTGCCATAGACAGCAGCCCCTGCAAAGGGAGGCATCTCTAAACACTAACGTGTACGTCTATGTGAGCAGATATAAGACATAATATTTGGACATTCCGTACATGATTTGCAATGGTGGATAATTATGGAGTTACTTAGCAGTTTTGTTTATAATGCCACTGATTACAGCCTAAGAAGAAATAGTTAAAGCAATACCTCTCTGACAAAGTGTATAGGAAGTATATTTGAATGCAAAAAACTGGTACCTCATACCTCTAGATCTGTTGCATTACTCACACAAGTTCAGTTATGACACAACCTAAAACCTTAGCTAATCAGATAAATCTTGAGAAGACATGGGACTGAGTCTTGTGAGACACACAGAGGTGAGATCCATCATGGTAGCACCCCGTCACTGGGTAAAAATGGAAGATCAGCTAACACTTTTAATTAATTATTCAACAATTAGAATTTCAGTGTTCCAATATGCCATTAACACTTTATAGGAAATAGCAGAATTGAAAGCATACATCCGTCACTAGTACATTTTGGAAACTGCTGCTGGTATGCCTCTGCTAAAATGACCCTTCGCAAGCATGGAAAATAAGACAATATATAATTTTTTTAAAGTTTCCTGTGCGCCTTTTTATCCCACTCGCAAAGACGGATATGGCATTGCAGGGGGCTGCACGCGCCGCCTTTCATGGCCAACCTAGTCTGGACCACTGCCCGACCGTTAATTTCTAAATCACACAAGGTCCCCAGAAGATACTAATCCCATGCTAATAGAGTTTAGAGTTAAATCTGTCTCTCCTTTACACATGACACACACTTTTATGTCTCCTGCGATTACTGCAGTTTAGCGGCCTCTAGTGGTGGATACATGTGTGCTGTCTCCTGTGAATAAAGTTTTATGTTGAATACGCCATTTTGTTGGAAAACCACATTGGAGAGGGCTGCACGTTATATCCACCTCCATCCTCTTTGCTTACACCCTTGAGAAGGCATAATCTGTAAGTACTTATGTTCTGAAATACATTGTACATGTTATACAAGCTTCATGTAGACAATTAGTCAACTATGTTTTGATCTTCCTTAGTTGATTATCTCAGCAGTATTCAATATTCTTTCATTGGTTTATTTACATGCATTCACTTCATGTTCATAGAGATATACATTATATTGTAATTATGTGAAGCTTACACATGTCTTTTGTACTGTTTCAGTTTCACACCACTTCCATCAAGTCATCTCCTGTCTTGACCACTTATTTTTGGGAGAGTGTTTAACACGCTGCATAGATGTACATAAACATGTGGTGAGTGCAGAAGAAGAATACTGAAATTGAGGTCAGTGTCCTTACGTTTGTCAACGATAAACTCTAAATCTCCACAGCGCTGCAGAGTAAGGTCTGGCTACATCACACATACATTCTAGGATAGGAGGAAAAAGTTTACTTTAACATTAACTTGTACGTTAACCATTACGGACCCAGATGGCAGACTCATTATCACTAACGCATCAATTAACAACATATATTTAATCCATAATCTACAATTGCAAATATCATCTATGGTCCCAACATGGATGACCCTATTTCTTTCACATCCTTTATATGATATCACAGATTCTAAAATTATCATTGGATGATATTTTAACACAGTTCTTGAACCAACAATAGACTGATCAACAACAACTTGCAGGAAATGGCAATCCACTGAGAAAATAAAACTGTATTTAACAGAAAATAAATGTTCATATTTTTCACTGCCACATCACTCATTCTCCCGCACTGACTTTTCCCTCAATGGTAACTCAGTTATACAGGACATAACTGATACATCTATCCCTTCAATTGTAATAAGTGACCGTGCCTATATCTCCTTAGTTTTCCATAGTAAGCAATTTTACAAACAGCCTTCCAGATGGCACTTTAATGTCTCAGTCCTCAGAGATCCAGACTTTGACAGGTTCTTCAGGAGAGTGGGCTTCTAGATGGACACAAATTCCTTTCCCAAACAGCTCTGGAAACGGCAAAAACAGTAATACGGAGGAAATAACCTCATACTTATCTCACAAGAAGTAAAAAGAATATGAAGTATATGAAAAATATGAAGAACTGGAAATCAAACATTCAGAAAATACTTACATGAGATATAAACTGAGATATAAATTGAAATTGACTGATATAACAAATAAAATAACTGAATTTCTACCTCAGCAACTACTGAATGACACAATCCCTTCGAATAGAATAATAAATCAGTGACATATCTTGCGAAACAACTTCAACAAAAGGAAAAGAACACTAACGCAGAAAAAAAGTCATTGGGGAGCCTAGGTTTTTTGCAAATCATATCATTCCCATTTTCAACCCAAAAATTGGCTGAAACAAATAGTGTCTTCCTTAAATGCACAACAAGCTCAAGATCAAGTTCATTAGACATTCCTGTTGCAAGTGTAACTGGGCCAGAAGAGGCGTCGGCTAAATTGTGTAACAGGTCAATGTCAACAAACTCAATTCAATAAACTTTTTCACTTGTCACTACTTCTCATTCTCGAACCCAGGGGTTCCCCTTAATCACAGGCAAGACCACAATTAAAATCAGAGACGTGGATTCAGGAATAAAAGTTAAACACTAATGCCTGGAAAATTAAAAAAAGGCTATATAAAACAATCTTTAAAAGTGGAGGAACAATTAAAAACGACCTGAAGAGGGGCTTTAGTCAAACTGGGGAGGCACCTTAGGCAAGTTGTCTAAACGTTCACACACAGCAAAGGCACCCTTAAGGGAAATGCATGCAAATATGAGAAAAATGAGACACATAGCCCCGTGTGCTAAAACAGCTGTAGCCACTATTATAAGAACCTGCTTTTACACTCGTATAAGAGATCCTAAAATGAATAGTCCTCCAAACATGAAACTGAAGGCAAACTGAAAAACCAAAATGCTATATTAAATTACAATAAAAAGCCAAGTAAAACAGTTGGAAGGCTGTGCAAGAGAAACCATGTAAAAGTCAAATAAAACAAGACAGTAAAATTCGAGTGAGCTAACAGAATGAGTTACTGATAATTTAACCCAGACAAAGCAGCAGTGGCAGTCTCTGCTCTGCAGGGACACAAAGATGTGCGTTAATTTTGGTCACGTGTATTCAAATATGAATTAAAATCAACCAGTACTAACAAATAGGATACCTTGGATGTACACAACACAAAGCAAAGCTCTTAGCACAAAAGAGACAAGAATCCAGCATCTTTCCACAGGCACCATTAGATACCTCAGTGTTACTTTCTCCCAAGCTGTCAGAGCTGGTAAACTTCAACCCATGTATCAAAACATTAGAAGACAACATCAACAGGTGGATGAAACTACTAACATCATTAATAGAAATAATACAAAAAAATTTACAGCAATTTAATTGTAATGTATATGTGTAATATATATGTATAATACATTCTTAATAAAAAATAAACCCAACCTACCACTATTTCAGTATAACATAAACCACTGAAGACATATTGCAGTCAAAAATAATGCACCGAATGGGTCTTTCAACATCATCTATTATTCTACATTTTAATCAATACATCTTCCTTTACCATTTTTTTATGAATTTATATATTTTCTTCTGCCAACTACTCCCACTTACTGACAATCTACATTCTCTACATATTCATACACACTTACCATATAGGCCTACTTGTAACCACACAGGATAGTCTGCCTTCCTTTGCATTGCATCTTATGTCACCGCAGTCTTAACCTATACAATTATACATAGGTCTAATATTGTTCGCTGGAGTCCCTGTTTGTACATTCTGTCCTGTGACAACTCTATCTATCATCCACTCTGCTATTATTTTACAATTGCCTGCTCCAAGGTTCTCCAATGCGCTCCTTTTAAAAGGAACTTGCATGAGTAACTTTACTGAGTTAATTAGCTCTGATGCCGTGCTTAACTTGCTGCTAATTTCAGCCTACCCTGCTGCCTAGGGAGTGAGAGGAAGCCAATATTATCAGTAGCATAAAAACCTTAAAGCTTGACATGGGGCATCTAGCTTGGTGTGCATAGAACATCATCTACTCCATTGATACATACAGTACTGCATGCTGAACTACAGCACAGTGACTGGTAGACTAAGGATGCTCTTTTATAATTTCTACAAACCCAGTGTACCCAGTGTTGAAATAACAAGACTTAAAGTCAAAACTGGTAGAGTACGATGGTATGTGTTGGACTACTTGCCCAAATGCCTAATTGTTACAATACAATAAGTTTTAGTGGCTTTTGTCAGAAGGGAGCTTTTTGTATTATTCACAGATATTTTGTGGTCTCAGTAACACTCCTTCAATTGTTACTGAGGTATTACAGCATTTCTACTCTCCACTGAATTTTAACTCAGGGTAAGGGGCTCCATTTTCTAATTTATTAGTCTATTAGACTTGCTCGGCATTTCACTTCACTGTTGTAGTGAAAGATGACATAACTGGCACCTTCAAGACCTATTTGCTGCTGGAAATTTCTCCTGTGGCAGGCACTGGGCTTCTCAGAATTGCCGTGTAGGCCTGGCTTTCTATCTATCAATTATTAATGTGTCTATGTTCTACTGGACACCCTCTTACTTGAGGGATGTGCTGTCTCAGTATTATGGTTATTATCTGCTTTTTGACTCATGGAAGTGTTTTCTATTCAGGAGAGTCACCTGGAATTTGGAAAGAGAGACTCAAGACCATGTGGTAATTGACAACACAATAAAGATGAGGCCAGGAAGATGATAAATTTAAGATGTTAAATTGAATCAATAACTCCATACATATCTCATGAGCAGCCTGACTGTATAATTGAGTTTAACAGATCATATTCATTTTACAGTGTAGTAGGATGGCATCAACTGTGAGATCTATATATATTTTTTTAAGTTTAAAAAGTGTGAATATCAAACTGAGGCATTTCAATAAATCTACCTACTTACTACCACATTTGAGACTGGAGGCCGGCCTAATATTATGTTTTAGCTATTAATTACTCTCTGATGAAGACATATCCTGTACCTACACGTAATCTTGGAATGACTCAAATATACAGTACACTAAGACACAGGAAGTAGCTTATAGACGCCAAGTATCAAGTTATATGTATAGTGAAAATAACAAAAATTACATTGAGCTGACACATGAGCATATTAAAGCAGTTTTTTTTTTTTTAAAGCCAAGGACCCCTTAACAGAAAGAGAGACAGAGCATGGACCCCTTACTACGTATTGCATAAAATTAAGTTGCATATAAAACAGGGCCTACAATAATGTGTAGAGTGGCCTACAGCCTTTATACATACATTTTTGCATAGAGTACAAAAGTTATTAAAATAAGAATTGTTGGCACCAGTGAACTCAAGAAAAATGACAATGTTTTTTTTTGTCAACAACTAAAAATTAAATGATAATAATAATTAAAGAGGCAAGCAGCGACGACGGGCCCTCATCAAAATTTTTAGAGTTTTCGTGCATCCTAAAGTCCTCAAACAAGTGTTCGTATAATGAAGATTTTTGCACAAAAACCAAGATTTTGGAAATTTTTGAATTTTGTAATTTTTTCAAAAATAGCTCCATGGAGTTCAAGATGAGACCTATGTTGCCTCAAAAGTTGGTATATTAACTTTTTTCGGAATTAAGGCGCACGTTAGGGGGCGCTATGGAGCCCCCTGGCAACGCCCGAGGCCAAGCACTACAGAACTTTGCAATTTTCACCAGTTGTGACAGGTGTACAAATTTGTGTGAGTTTTTGTGCATGCTAACGCCCACAAAAATGCGACAAAGGACTCGGAAAAATAATAATCTGATGAAAAACAATAGGTTCCTTCGCACTTTCAGTGCAAGGCACCGTTGGGGCCTTGCACTTTCGTGCTCGGGCCGTAATAATATCTCACACAAGATTCTATGTCATACAGTCCATTAGCTGTGAAAGGGGGCATGGCTAAAGCATAGAGGGCGGGCCAAACCATAACCAATGAAAACGGAAGTCTCTGCTGAGTTCAATGATACCTCACACAATAGTGTACATCAAACGGGTCATTTGTTATGAAAGGGGCGTGGTTTAACCATAGGGGGCGGGCCAAACCATAAACAATGAAAAAGGAACTCTGCTGAGTTCAATAATACCTCAAACAAGGGTCTACCTTAAACGGTTCAAATGTTATGAAAGGGGGCGTGGCCTGGGTACATGGGCGTGGTTAAAGTATAGTGGGCGGCTCAGTGTCACATGTAGACCACACATAAGTTTCATGTATATTGGATGATGTTTGTCATATAAGGCTGATTTCCTGTTGCCAACGGGGGGCAATATGACCAAAAGTCAATTTTCGCCTGTAGGTGTCCTCAGGCCTGGACCCGTTTCTCAAACGTGAGAAATTTCTGGCAGATATGACAATGTACTCTAAAGTTACAACAACTTCTTCGTTCATCAATAAATGCTCCAAATGGCCACCACGCCCACACCGTTTGACAAAAAGTTTTTCTTTTAATAACTTTTTTAAGATGTTGAGATGGTACAGACCAAATTTAAAGTCCATAGGATGACATCTCTAGGAGGAGTTTGTTAAAGTATAGCACCTTGAGTTTTAGGTCTACTTCCTGTTGCCGCTAAGACTTTGAGTAAATATCGGCCTTTATTTGTCCTCAGGGTTGGACTCTTATGAATCCTGAAAGTTTTGAGCCAATTGGACAATGTACACTCAAGTTACACCCACTTCCTGTTTCGATGGCAAAACACACAAAATGGCCGCCCCACCACGGCCATGCCCTATGAAGAAAAGTTTTTCTTTTAATAACTTTTCATCTTTAACGTATTAAGATGGCACAGATCATAAAAATGGCGGACTTTCTGTTGGGTTTAGGGTATTGCTCCAATGAGTTTTTTGTACATTTTGATATGCTACATATGTGTACCAAGTTAGTCTACGTTAAACTGCAGGGGCTCAATTATAGGGGGCGCTAGCAAGCCATTTTTGTTGCCCTATTCCTGAAACCCTTAAAATACGTACATTTTCACCAGGATTGATGCAACCGCCAATTTTGGTGAGTTTTTGAGTACGTTAAGCCCCTCAAAAAGGCGATTCATTTGACAGAAGAAAGGAAAGGAAGAATTCTTTCAGTTTCAATAGGGCCTTCGGCGCTCGGGCCCTAATAATTCCTTCAGTTTCAATAGGTCCTTTGCCGCTGTCGGCGCTCGGGCCCTAATAAAATCAGGTGCTAAAATTAACACTGCAGGTTATATTTGGAACGCACAGACATACTACCAATTATGTGGTAGGTTTGAAAAACATGTTCTTCCCCATCAAGCTCAATATTGCTTTTTCCCAATACTTGCGAGTTTCAGGCATGTTTAAACTTTTAGCGTCTTTGCCAGCTAATCTTGACAGTTCATATGCATAGTCATAATTGTGGATCATACAGGGTCACAATGGTCCTACAGTGAAGAAGCCGTCCATGAATCATTGGAAATTTATAGACGCTCCCTTTAGCAAGTTTTTGCTTTATTTCATCCATTACTGACCGTTAGGCTAATGCAACACATCGGCTACGCTCTGCCTCTCTTTCTCTTTTCCTGCTGGGCATAGTGTGTCCTACTTGGAACACATGACACACATAGATGCAGACCATTGGCAACAAAAGAGAGCAATTTCTTCAGAAATTGTATTTGAAAATAACCAAACCTGAACACGACTTGAGGCTGGAGCGCACCAAAAAAAAACCAAACCTGATACTTTGTTGAGGTCCATCGGGTCAGTTTGCAGAACTGCACTGCAGGGGTGATGATGATCCATTTTGAACATCCGTTCCAAAGATTTTGCATATATCTGTAAGATAAGTGGGGCAAAAAATGACTAACCTATTTGTTCAGACCTTAAGACAGAAAGCTTTCAAAGCTCTCCCCCTGCAGAGTTACTTTCAATATGGTGCACTATTGTACTTCAGTAGTAGCCTACACAAGTCTAATACTGAGGTTTGGAGGAAAATTGTTCCTCTGGTGGATTGTAGAGGCCCTCACTCTACAGGTTTGCGTACATTTTTCAGCTCTCCAACATTTCCACGAATATATCTATTACCGTATAGATGTCCATCATAGAGCTGCAGGAAGCGCTGCAGGGAAACACTGCTCTTCTGTAGCCTTTTCCTCAAGATGAAAACACTACTCGGCTACTGCTGCTGTTGCCGTGGAAACCTGGTCACTCTCACTCTTTTACCCACACTCTTCACCACTCGCTTCATTAAGTGCGTTGCTGCTGGCAATTAGAATAAAACCAGCGGCAGGGATGGCTGTCTGGAAATGCAGTCTCCAATTAAATACTTTCAAGTAGCAATGTTTCTTCAAACTACATCTGCTCTCTATATAATAAACCATGCACCTGGGACCTATGCTTTTAAAAGGCTGCACTATGGTTGCTATACTGATGAATGACTTCAAAATCCGCGTTCTTTAGTACCGTGAATACAAATGTAACATGGATCAGACGCTGCCTTGTTACTCTGATGCTTTTTTCAAGCTTGCTCTGCGCTCACAAAAGCAAAACAATGTTCCAAACAGTGTCACGGCTATTTCACAGGAGGAGAAAAATGCCTGAGTGATCAATTCAAATCTGCATCCTTGTGTGTGCACTATAACTTCAAATACTTGAGAGAGAAACACAGAGCGGTTCTGTTGCTCATTCATTCAAGGCCATTTCTATATAAATGATTGATATCAAAAATATAAGTGGAACGAATGACGACTACAAGTCTTTAAATCTGATCACACTCATCCATTTATATTGCTGTCCGACATTTTTTACTTTGATTAACCGACGATGTTATTACAGCATTAAAATTGATGAAGTAAATTTAAGTGAATCACAATTACAGGACGTTGGCTTTAAGTGAATAAGTACTCTTGAGAAGTGCACTTGGTATGTTTCATATGCAACATCATCATTAATTTATTCTTGTCCGTCAGTTGATCTCACACATACTAAAAAGTGTGTGTATGTGTGTGTGTGCGTGCGTGTGTGTGTGTGTGTGTGTGTGTGTGTGTGTGTGTGTGTGTGTGTGTGTGTGTGTGTGTGTGTGTGTGTGTGTGTAGGTGGCGGGCTGGGATCACAACTGTATGTGTATCAACCGGCACTGAAAGCGGTCAGTGCAACCTCTCCCTACTCAGCCGAGTCTGTGCAGCTTTGCATCACTCATTTAACACTCTATTACCTCCCACCTGAGCACACTCTCAGTCATTACTGAATTACCTACAAGCTATCCATTTAATTGACAGACCTTTTTGTCGTGCGACAAGCCCTCAAACAGTCAGGTCAAACATGATTGCTGATTCCAGAACAATTTAAGGTGCATGCAGTCAAATTGATAATACAATCAACAGTATCAGAACATGTATCTTAAAGATAATTAATTCAACCCATCTTTTGGTTATTTTGTATCATTTTAAGACTATGACTCCTGTAGCTATTAATTAGTTAAATTAATCCATCATAACCCACAATACAGATTCACTTCCTGCCAAATCTACTCCACAAATGTGAACCCTTCAACAGTCCTCAGATTTAGCTGTTACCCTCAGTTCCTCTGAAAATCTCAGAAAATAAATGTCAGAGATAATATTTTCACTTGAGTAAATATTTGTCTAAATAGTGCCAGTGGATGGAATGTTTCAAAATTAATTCAAACAATGAGGCGCACTGCCACCAAGACCAAGAGGGCTTGTTATGATGCGACGGCACTGAGTGAAATTGAATTTGTTGCAATGATTTGTTTTCACAAGGAAAAGACCGAATGACTGTGAGGTGAAAGGATAGATTGTTTACTTTAATCAAAGATATCAATATAAAAGAAAACACTTCAGCACACAGTGGCTACATTAAATTATGTCAAAAGAAATTGGTCAGATAATAAGTCAGACATCTTCTCGTGCAATTACCCAGCTGTGAAACCCCAAGCGTGTTGCTTTTCAAAGAATTCTAATAGGAATTCATTTTTGACTTTTCCTATGCCTAAAATATGCCTACTGGCCTATAGGTATGGTAGCCAACCACAGATACAGTTAAGTTTAAGGATTAACTGTGCCTTCCACATGTATGTTTGACATTAAAACATGATGATATATGAATATGTAAATAGTGGCGTAGTATTATAGGGCACCATACAAGGTATGTGTATAGGCTTTAGGCCACCCTACACGTTATTGTAGGCCCAGTTTATTATGCAACTTAATTTTACACAATATATGTAGTAGGGTATCCCCGCTCGTATCTCTTTCATGTTAGGGGTCCTTGGCCTAAAAAACGTTAAAGTCCCCTGGCTTAATTAACGTTCTTAAAAGCTGTAATGATAACCAAAGGTTCCATTGTTTTGGATCATTAATTCATTCATTCATTCATTCAAAAGTAGGGACCTGTAGCTCCATTCTTCACATCAAATCTGCAATTTCCACGTGAAGGGAAGAAAAATTTACACTTCAAAAGATTAATAAAACAACATGTATTTCTATTGACATGAGCCAAGCCTTGTTCACAGATACCAGCGGGGCCCCTGCACCCCTCCCTTATGCACCTGCTGGCTTTCAGGGTTGGGGCTGACGAGTTAATGCGGCTCAGGTGTTGTAATTGAAGATTGCCACCAGCTGGTTGTGGTGTAGCTTGGCAGGGCAGAGCAAGCCGAGTTGGCGGTCAGGCTGAACAGGTGAGCAGTGCTTCAGTGCTGCTGGCCTCTGTTCACAATGAGCCCCTTGTTCGTGGAGAGGCACTTGTATCTCCAGGCACCACACACACATAATGGCTCTAACAGTGAAATAACAAAAAAGAAAATGAGCGCTTCATTGAATGTTAATTTGAATCTGAAGATACTCTAAAATTAAAACCAACTAACCTCATTAGCATCATCTTGTTGAACATTTGAAGTAGGAAGAGAATGGAGCCATGATATCAAACAGTACTTTATTGTCCAAATAGTTTCTAGGCTGACTGTACCACCAAATATTCACTTAGTTTAATGTAAACCCCCCCCACACGCTCAAAGGCATGTGGGCCAGTCGCGATTCGTATTAGATTAAATCAGACACAAATTCTCTCCCAAATTCTCTGACAGCCAGGGAGAGCCTGCTCAGTACCTCTTAAAGGATCCATTTAATACTTTCCATTTACATCTTTAAACCTGACAAACATGACATTTAAGTAGTAATCTATTAAGCCACCACTACAGGTCCAAATGGAATTAACACAGTTTGCATTTGCCTCAGATGTATTCAGCATATACATAGATGTTCTCAGATGTTTAAAGTACATTAGCAGTTTCTCCCTACTCTCATACTCATTTCCATTAACAGCTTAAGCTGTGCATGTACAATATCTACTTCTCTCTGCAATAACTAATAAAGGTTCTCGACAATGGAGGTCATGACGGGATTTTCTTTTTTTTCTCAAGTGCCCACTTGAATTTCAGTTAGTTTTACTACAAGAACTCCAGCCAAATCTATTACAAGCACCCATATGTTAAAAAAACATGGGGTTTCATGAAAACCTTTTCCTTTTTAATATGAATAAGTGAAAACTATCCAAAAACAAAAATTAAGCATATTAATAACATGTCTTATGCAACTGGACTAATCTGGAGTAGGCAGGCACGCAAGGGTACATAATGTACATGCTTGCACAACACAAATACAAATGTTTCTTAATCTTTTTATTAAACCTTTTTTTTGGCTGCTGCTGTTGCCAGAGGGACATACTGTAGAATTTGCAAGCAAAGAGAGAGTAGTATCTTGCCCATTGAAAAGCAGCAGGCATAAGAAGTTAGGATTCTGTGGTTATGGGACAGTTTGTGTAACCACCAGCATTCCCTGCAGCTCTCAAAAAAATGTAAAAATCGATCATTACATTTATACGCTGTGGCACTCGGGTGGGGATGGGTGCAAGCCAGCACCTTATGCCTCTCAAAGGACTACAGTGGCACTGCACCATGAGGAGCAGCAGCACTTTGTAGAGAGACAAGTCAGTAAACAGTTACTTAGGCCAGCAGGTTGTTTGTCAAGTGCAATTACAGGAAAAAAAGAAAAAAAAACATTTTTGAGACTCGTGTTACCCAATTCAAACCAGGTAGAGATTGGAATGGAAAGCCAACTTAAATGATTGAGGATGGATTGGAAGAGGTATGTGCTCCACTTAATACTTTATATAATACGAGTTTCTGTAAAGAACCACAAAAAGGGCCAGAATAAGCTGTTCACAAAAGCAGGAGGTAAATGAAGACAGAGGCAGACAGGGACTGACAAGGGCCATGAAATATACATGTTTGTCCTGAAATAGAAGAGATATAAACAAGATGCCAATAAAGACTGAAATAGGTAAATAAATAAATAAATACCATCCATAAAATTTGCTAACGATTTGAAAGAACGATTGCTTATTGCTAAAACAAAAAGAGCAAAGAAATAGGTCACAGTATCAGAGCATGTTTAATTAAGATTCAAGATTTTCCGTCAACTAAAATGGCATAACACATCCAACGTCATCTGTAAGAACAGAAGAAATCTCACAGCAAATGAAATGTTAAACAAGAGCTATGTGTAGAATGCCTGGGGGCATTACAGTCTGTTGTTAGAAGATAGTCTTGGCTTATTATGACTCACAGGCCGTGATTTGTAATTAAATATTAAGTCTAATTAGCAGAATCTCTCCTGGTGAGTAATTCGTAGCATCAGAGTATCCTTCGATAACTTCAAATGCTAGTTTTAGTGTAGATCTAGTGTTAAAAAAAAACTAATTTATTGTCCAAATAAAAGTATGTAGTTCTCACAAGTTATTCTGTTCATCATGCCTGCTGCATTGACTGCAATGTAAAAGGGTTTCCAGGTATATAACAGAGAAAGTCGTTTCAACGATTGAGGTGGTTTCATTATGTTTAACTAAAAAAGTAAGGAAGCTTGTTAGGGAGTGTTCCGGAGGAATATTAGCTTTCCTTCCATTATTCCTTGTAATAGTTATTTAGGTGCAGAGTTCACAGCCCATTCATCTGACACTCAAAACTAATCACCTGTCTCATACACTCCGTAAACCTTTGATAGAGGCCTATAGGTGATAGAATAATTGGTTGTGGTTCACTTTCTTCCAGGAGGGAGATGTTGAACCTTTTTGTTTTATGACTTCTTCTTCTCTCTGAGGGTATTTAGTTTTTAGGTGGCGGTGGAATCATGTGCAAAATAAAAAACACCCGGATTTTGCAGTCAGCGAGTTGAATTTGCTGAACGGAGAGAGCCAACTGTCACTCGAGCAGATCCAAATATCTGATTGTCTCATTATCTTAACACCACATTATCTCTGTGTGAGACGTCACTTCATTTGGTTGCAGCAACCTTTTATTTCAACGGGGTTTTAATTGGCAAATTAATTTGCGAGTACCCACAAATCTCATAACTAATACGCTGCTCTGTTTAAACACTGCTGATTTTGTTCATAATCCAATGATAAGTTTAAAAGTGCCATATTTAAACGTTATATTTAAGTAACGGTTGTATTAGGTTGGATAAAATGTCCAGGAGCCTTTTGCATTTTACAGTTTTTGAAGATTTTTCTAACTGCAGTCCAACTTTTATCGACTAACACTATCTGTGCTGAGATGTCCTTTCAGTGGGGATCAATATTAGATAGTAGCAAATTGTATATCATCAATGTATTCAAAGCCTTTAAGTGTGTGCTTACTTAGTACACTTTTACCCTAAAGAGCATTCAGTACAGAAACATATTGATGTTATTTCCAAATGATGCATATTACACTGTCACATGAAGTAAGTATTCCCACTCTGCTCCCTATTCTATTTGTCTATCGTTCTCCACACACACATTCCTACTGTACTATACAGTAATCACTAGTGGATTGTAACCCTAACAAATGGCTGACCCACTCCCCTGAAGTGACAGAATGTAACCTTTAGGAGGAACTGCCCCATCTCCTCAGGGACAGTCAGTGTAGACACCAAATTCACAGTGACCAAGTCTTTTATAAGGCATCCGAAAGGGCACCGGCTTGTTTTGGGGGATCCAGCTCATAGATGTCAAACCCTGGGAGCTTTGCCTGTTCACCGCTTGATAATTGGTCATCTACAGTATCTACTCTCCTGTGATGATCAGTTTAGTTCCAGCTCTGTGGGTCAGTCATTTATTTTTGTTCTCAATGCTGCTTGTTTGTTTCCAGTTGTGTAGTCAGCTGTTTACTTCTGGTCCTATGATCAGACATTTATTTCTGGTGCTGCAGTCAGTGGTTTACGACTGGTTTCAAGGACATTGCAGTAGATGTGTAGTGCTGCAGCCATTTTCTGCCTGATTTTATTAATTGACTTTAGACCTATTTAATGCACTGGAAACATTGTGAGGAATGGAAATTGCGGTGGGACTGTGTTGTTTGGAAAGCTGGAAGCTGTACTGTATTGCCTTATGTATAGCTGGGAGCTGGACAGCATTGGTTGATAAATGTCTGAAAGATAAACTGCATTGCTGGCTTAACTTTGTTTGAGGGGGCGGCTTAAGGAGTGTGAAGAGTTGGAATGATAGGAAAGGGATAAAGGGGGCAAAATATAGTGCAAGCAATAAAAGGTGTTTAAATGAGACTTGTAGTGTAAGGAAGTGTATGAGTTGATGTGTCATTTAAGGGTCTAGTTGGACCTTTTATATTGAAATTCCATTTTATTTCAGGGCTCCAGTAAGCTTGTGTTTGTGTCTGGGGGCTTTTATAAAAAAAAGATTCCCCTATTAAAAACTTCTTTCTAGGGGACACAAAACGTTAAAGCACTAAACATAATGATATATCTGTGTGTGAACTCCTAAAATTATGTGTGTGTGTGTGTTAGAAGATGGGCCGGGTTTGGACAGATATTTAAAATGATGTTCGGGTTAGGCTCGGTCACATCAGCGCGATAAGGCATTGAACAGTTTAAATTTAAAAAAGCTTATTATGTAGGTGCGCGCCTGTGTTAACGTGCGCTTGTTTCCCCGTGTGCGCTGTTGCGCTCATCTGTCGACATTTCCGAATGCCTTCCTACAGTTGCTTAATAAAAGCGGGCTCTCCGCACAAACAAACGTAATTGTGTCATGAGTATGAGAGAAAAAAAATGTGATTTTAACTGTGTATGGCTCGGGTCGGGTTCGGACATAAATATCTTAATGCCTGTCGGGCTCGGGTCAGGTTCGGTTACTGCTCTGTCGGACGTGGGCCGGGCTCGGACAGAAAAATGCAGCCTGATCCGTGCGTGCGTGCATGCGTGTGTGTGTGTGGGGAAATAGAAGTTACAATTAAAGATGTTGAAATGTAACAACAACACAGGTGGTCAGTACACACCACAGAGGCAAGTCAAATTAGCAAATCTCAATCAGTTGTGGGTTCCCACCTGCAATTAAAGGTTGCCATGGTGATGGTAACCGCTGAGTGACTGCTTGGTCAAACAGTTCATCTAATGGAGATTAAGCTGAGGGACACTCTGTCTTATTATTCAAATACTGTAATGCCTATCCCCTACTGAACATGTTGCTGTAAAACATGTGTTTGTGGTGTCAAAAATGTGGAAACTGGAGTTGGCTTCTGGTCTAGGTTTATATTAGAGTCAGCGGGGTGGCACTCTTGTCACTTTGAGGATCATATGCAAAATGTGTAAGTCCTTAAATAGTTACATTGATTGAAAGAGGACAAATTGTTCTGTGTGTCGATGAAAAAAGAAAATTGTAGAGGTACGAGTGAGATACATTTTGAAGAAGAGTTTAACAGCTTAACTCCACTCTGTGTGGAATGTCACCCACTATAACACTGAACATTCTGTCCCTTCATTTGAATTGGGGAATTATTATCTATATATAAATATTTTGGAAACTATGAAAAATACAAACACTTAAAGTGCTATATATCTTGGTGATTTTCCAGTGTGTGCAAATGTATGTATGAATGTGTGGGCTCTTTCAAATACCTGCTTCGTCGAGACTGTGAAATGTAAATAGAAAAGTAGAATGTTTAGAGAAGTTGTGTTGCAGTGAGTTGCAGCTGTGTGTGTGTGAAATGAGGTTGAGTGGGAGACACCCTTATGCACAATATTGAATGGAGAGTGGGATCATACCAGGATGAGTCAGCTCTGTAAATGCAGAGAGGGAAGTAGCTTATATATTGACTGGAAATGGGCTTGGCGTCTCTGGTCAAAAAGATATGAGATCTATATGACAGCAATACCTTGAGGCCTTTTGAGAAACTCTCTGCCTAGAATTCAAACTGCTGGTTAATCAGTGATGGAGGTATCACCTAATTGGCAGTCTCTGAGGAAAATACATTTGGGGTGAGGGTTGCTCTTGCATGAGAACAAAATATTGATCAATTGGTATATTGCTCTCTTTTAGTAGGCAAGTTTATTAAACCTACTGCTTTAAAATCACTACAGGGATTCATTTACAGATCATCATTGGTTCAGCTTATAAGAATTCCAAATTTATTTCTTATGGGGATAAAGACTACATCCATTCACTTTACAATCATTATCAGTTCTATTGGGCTCCCTCAACTCAATCTGAGAGGGAATCCCAAGTGAGGAAGGCACTTTCACTCTGTGATAGTTTGCTGATAAAGATTTTAGCTACCCATTCAAGTTTGGTTTGAGAAGACTGTAGGTGTAAAATACCCATACTCATCCAGTTTCTTTTTGTTAGGTAACCAAACCCCTCAGTAGTTTACTTTCACATGTGACAACACAGGTCAGACATCACTTATGGTCAGCTGGACATTAGTTAAAAGCGGCTAATATCAGTATCTTTATAAGACTATTGAATGTGAAAGAGATATTAACACAAAGGCAATTATCACCCAACTGCACTTTCCTTCACCTCTAAGAAACGTCTTGTTAAGCTCTCTTTAGTTTGTTTGCTTGTCTTCAATATTACAGTTTAGGTTCACTCTAACTGCTATCATAGCAGTATTTTGGTCCATAACACCAAACAAGAGACACAGGTCGTGACTAGCCGTGAACATAGTTAAGATGCTAAAGAGCCAGCTGTTTCCCTCTGGAGTTGGTGGAGACCAAAATCAGCTAAAAAGGAGGGTGAATATTGTAGGCAAAGTCATCAGGCATTGTCAACAGGTTGGCTATACCACTTGTCTATTCTGGGATGGGGGGGGAAAACACACTTTTTGCTTGTATGTATTTCTTTAAACCAAACACAACCGTCCTGGGCGGCGCTAAGTTATGCAACAGTTAATTTGTATGTATATATTAGTTTTTCTGTATTTATTGTTTATTTTATATTAATGTGTAATATGCTTGTTTGTTTGTTTGTTTATGTATGCAACTTTCACCAAGGCAAATTCCACATAAGTGTACTTATTGTGGCAATAAAACCTTTTCTGATTCTGATGCAGCAATGGGGCCCTTGCAAAATAGACAGCAGAGATAGCGGAAGGGGAGAGAAATAGGTTTTGTCTGTTTGTTTTTGTTGAAATGTTTGTACAGCACATGTTACAAACTTAAATTATGGTAATGATCATATATAAAGTTATAAATTACACATTGTGTATAAAATGCAAATGTAAAATATGGCAATTCTGAACTAGTTAATTAATTGCTGATCATTTAAGAAACCTAAAAGATACAAAGCATAATGCACCATAACAATACTGTGTAATTTCTCAAATTAGGTCCTCAGCCTTTTATTTATTTATAATTAAGACTTTCACCAGAACAACATGTTTGCATTGAGAAATAATGTTTTTTTGTTTTTTCCCTTAATATCCACATATTACATAATTTGATTATAATCACGGAGACAACATATTTAAAGAAGATGAGCGGTAGTTTAATAGTTTATCAAACATTTTAAGAGGGATTACATAACATAATTACAATGTAAAAAAAATGTTTCATCATTGAGTGCATATGGCTACTATTTTGGGGAATTTATAGAGAAATAGGTGAGGGGTTTATTTGGATTTTTAGTTATCTGTTGTGCCTTCCCAAGCTAAAGAAAAAAAAAAGAGAAAAAAACCGCAGCTATTGTGCCTGGCCATTTGAAAGCAGTGCACAGCACAATATTCAATGCCAAATTGCCTCATCTTATTGTAATTTCCTTTAGCGTGCTCCTCTGCACATGTTGTTACAGCTGATGCCATGGAGAGCCATGAAATTACCAAATGGGTACAGGCAGGAAAATACCTGCTTGTGCCCAATGAGTCTGTCACTTTACAAGGTCACTGAGCTTGATCTGCTCTGGTACAAAATTAGGGTCCTCTGTATCATGAAAATTAAATTGACAGGAAATGAATTTGCTAATGAAACAGACAAAAGAACTAAGCCATTGCTATCTAAAATGTCGCCCACAGTATTTAAAAAGTACATCGTCCATCTCTCGCTTTCCTTCAGCTATAATGAAGTCTCTCATTCAGTTGAGCGATCTTACTTTCAAAACCGTTTTTTCAAACACACCCAATTAGACTTCACAACCTCTCACTGTCGATCTTGTCTAATTAAAATCTTTCATTCTTCCCCTCACCTCGTGTGTCTGCTACTTGTCAAGTAAAGGTCTCGCTCTTCCCCGTTTCTTTCCACTCCCAACTAAATAAACTCACTTCCTCTTCTTTCCCCCTGCATTCACGTCTTTAGTAAATTAGATAATCCGTAATTGAATATCGCTGTCTCCCTCCTTAGGCTGTAAGCATTCTATCTGCTCCTTCAACACACCTCTCAACTCGGTTCCCAGCCAAAAGGGTTTTGTCTCTTGTTTACTTCCTCCCTGCAACTCTAAAGCTCTTTTTTTTTAAATTAGAATTGAGCCCATTCTTTTAATGTTTAAGATCTCAACATCTCATCTGTTTCCTGTATAACTCCAAAATGGGTGCCTGAAGGTTCTGGTTGCTCCTCGGCAGCCTCTCTTTTGTTGCCCTAGACATAAAGGACACAAATCTGAAGCATCACATTTTTTCTTCTCCATAGTTTTTCCCTGTTGTACAGCCTGCACAGCAATGTAAAATGCATTTTCTTCCAACAGTAGATGATGTGGAATTCTGTAATTGTAAACATTATGTTATACACAATCCAAGTTTCTAATAAGTGTTGTTGCAGTAAAGTCTGCACTAGATTTAGCTTTGCATGCCCTTTTAATATGAAGAAAGAACTGAATTACAAATCAACATTTCTCATATATGCTTCATTTTCCATACCATGTATTTATAAAAGGTTATGGAAAAACATTATACTGCTATAAGTACCATACAAATACAACTAGACATGATCAAGGTAATTGATTCTACTTTTATACACACAAAAGAGTGCATAGTCTACCTTAAGATAGGGAAATATATCAAATATTATATGCTCAACTTGCCATTTTTGTAAATGATGTCCTAAAAGATGTCCTGCTCTTATAACTCCAACAACATTGTTGCACAATTGCATATTCTCAAAGCATACACATTATTTCAAACTACTAAAACACAAGATATTTAATATTGGGTTTAATGTCTGAGATGTTTGGAGTTGATTTTTTCCCCCTTAAGATTATTTGCATTAAATAAGTAATTTCTTTATTTACACTGTAAATGCATGTACACCTCTGACGAAGCCTTGAAACCAATACAAATCCTTTGCTGAGGCTCTAACTTTTACTTGTAGTAGTACTGCTAGTTGTTTATTTGGGAGATGACGTCAATCTCTTGAAGTTTGTACTGCATGCTGTGGGGGTGTAGGGGGCATGGCAGGGGGTGGCTGTGGCTAGAGGAGTCAGGATGTAATGTGAGGCCGCTGCACCTGCTCACGTCCTCTAGCCTGGCTGTTTATCTCCTGCTGAGCAGCAAGTATCTCAGGAAAGTAATGTAGTCTTTCTAGCTGCCAAGTCCAGAATTTAACTTCACATTTCCTCCAAAAAGGATTTATTGAACACTAAAAAGGCAATATCAGCCACAGCTCTGAAAGTTGAACAGTTGGGGACATTACTTGCCAAATACGGAATGGCAGCAGCTAATCAGTTTTGAGAAATCAGGACTGATTAGAAGGGTTTCTGGAAATGCAAAATTATGAAGTTGTGTGTGCTTGGCAACAGTGCAATCCAATAACGATAACTCATTACACAGTATTTAAGGAAATCTTCATCAACAGTGATGAAATGTGAGTTTAGTTAAAGATATTGCACCACAATACCTGCTATGTTTACTAGGATTACAGCTTGCTGTTTGGATTCACTTGTCTTCTTATCCGGCCTGAAAGTTAGTGAAATGAGCAAAATGTCTTTAAATGCAAACACATGCTTTCACAGCAACAGAGACACAGCTAGAAATTGGTTTTAAAGATGATAATTTGACACATCGACGAAGATGAGTATTTGTCAATGTGCTGGAAAAAAACCCAAAGATTCTCAGCCTTGATCTGTAAACATTGACAATTGTATTGTTTTTTTTTCTTCTTATAGTTATGGTGTGAAGCAATTTCTGTTCAAGTTGAGTAAATGGAAGTGTCATTGCTTTTACCTAAATAATTTATTTGAACAAGTTCTGAAAAAATATACTATGTACTCCTAGCTCTCGATGTAGATGCTGTGATGGTTGGCAGTGAAAACAGCGTGTAGATTCTTTTTAGCATCTCACATCACACTTTCAGTCACTATGACCAATACTATGGTCAGAAACATTGATTGTGCCAAAATATGAACAATAACCCCACAGTCACATTAGCTACAAACGAGAGCGACATGCACTCGCTTGTGGGCGCTCCTGGGCGTGCCTAGCCTACTTCTGGTTGCTTGGCAACAGTAAACAGAAATTCTCCGGTGCTACCTTCAAGCACGTCTTAAAAGTTACTTCAGAGGTATTGTTAAGTCACAAGAACAATGTTTTTGGATTTAAAATTATTTATTTCTTGCTAAAAGTAACAAAATATATGAGATAAAATGCCAAACTTATCAGATGTATACAGAAATACGATGTCCTGAAGCGTTTTCCGCCATCTTGAATTATTTTCTTCGACTCGAGCCACTGACCTAAGTCACGCTGCCCTCATGCTCCGATTGGCAGTCGCTTTGTCGCATCGCTCAGCATTTGCATTAAATAGACTTCTTGTCTATTTTGGCCCCGCCTTGCTTGTGGCAGCGGCGAGCTCGTCGCTGGCAAACGGCCACTCCCATTGAAAATGAATGGCAGCCTGTCGCTTTGTCTCTGTCTCTTGTAGCTAATGTGACTGTGGGGTTACGTCGCTGTCAATGGGCTTATCTGCTAATGTTAGCTACCAACCGTTACCTTAAAACCATCCAGCAAATAGACGGTGCCGTTACCCGGAACCGGTGATTTAACGTCATCGCTCATTTTACACACAGTTTAACAACAAAACAAAACGCTAAGTGAACATTAATAGCTACGTTTTTCATGTTGGTTTTGAGCGGTATGCACCCCTCGTGGGGAAGAAAAAGCAATTCAATTGAAGCTCTTACCATGAGATCACAGGTTCACTTAGTTTCAAATAGTTATAATGGCATCACAAGTTCAAACGGTGAATGCTTGTTTGCCTGTCTGTATGTATGTATGTTTTCTTGTATTTCACTTGCCTCATGGAATAGTTTCCATGTGTACTTGTTTGGGTGTCTGTACATACAGAAGAAGGTTCACTTAGCTTTAAGTGGTTATAATTGCATCAGTGAATGCTTGTTTCTTTGAACTGCTTTATCATTTTATTTAATCTATTAATCTTATTCTAAAGGTGAAATAAATGCAAGATGGGTTAAGGTTGCAAGATGTTTCCAAAGTCAGTGAGTCTTAATCTATTCCGTTGACTTTCCCTATCTGCATTGTTCTATTGGCCTAGAGAATGTAGTTTTCTAAATCTCAAACTCCGTTTAATGGTTAGAAAACATGTTGCTGTATAAACCTGCAACTCAATGGCGTGTTAGTTTTAAAAAATATTGAGAAGGTATTAAAAATGGTATTAAACGGTACTGAATTTATCTCCTCCTGTAAATGGACCAAGATTCGGCTAATGGCCCAGTTTTAACATTACAAATCGGTTGACTGAAGCTTAGCTGTCAATCCAACAAAGCTGCTGCAATGTGCGCGATGCTGTTGAAAGAGATGGGTGTGTGTTTATTTGTGAGGGAGACAAAAGCCCCACCATTTGTGTGATTAAGGACTTGGTCATTAATGTTCGGGATGGATGGCGGGGATCAGCCAATCCTGTTTGGGTTTGCAGAAAAAACGTGCCGACTGCTAAATTACATTTTTGGAGTTATATGTATGTATGTATATGTGTATTTGGGTGTGTTAAGTTTATATTGATGTTTATATGTTCTAAAATGTTCGGTTACATTTGCACAAAAGTCCGCTAACGCTCACAGCAGTATTATTGTGCTCACATGTGTACTCATGTAATACTGTATATGATTATTATTGGAGTGATCACAATGGCTGTGTTACACAGGCTGTGTTACACATGGACCTATGTTTGAGTTACTATCTCTAAGATTACAGCAGCACAGAGGCAGTTTAATTTAATATGGAGCTGATGTGGATGCTATTTGGTTATAAGAGGCTAGCTAATTAAGTTGAAGTTATACTATTAGTATGTATATTATATTATATTATTAGCAAAATATATATTTATTTGAAGGTAGGCAAAGCTTCTGTTATAGAATTGGTTTATTTTAATTCATAATTGGAAATGAATGTGTGTACATTAAACAAATAACTGTATATATCAGATTGAATCGTATCTCATCGAATCGCACTGAATCGTTCCAGATTAAAATGTATCGTCCCTGAACCGTATCGTAGCCCATTTATCTAGATACATATCAAATTGTCTTATAAGGGAGAAATGCACACCCCTAGTATGTATATTGTATTGATGTAGGTTAGTTTGTGTTTTTGCACAGACCACGGCATGAATCACTTAGAAATCAAACATTGACCTTTTGACTTCTCAAAACTATCTATGCACTCCACCTTAGAACATTTCTATTGCGTTGTTATTTTCCTTTTTAAATCCTTTTATTGAGTAGAAAACATGAATTTAGCTTTCTACAGGTATTATTTCTACAGAGGTCATTGTGATCATATCTCAAACCAGTGCAAACAATCTATGGCTGACCATATCACACATCCTGTAACATCCATGTCACATGTGACAGGGGATTATTATCAAGAGCAATAGCAGGTGTGTAGGACAGCCAATATTGCAAAATGCTAAAACTGTTATTGCCTGACAGGTTGTCATATCACACTATCTGTGATGGAGAGTTAGAAAATGAGCGCACAGAAGCACATTGTGATGTCCAACTCTTCTTTGTTGCCACAAGCAGTGATATAAAAAGTTCACAATTGTTTAACAGTGTGGTGAATTGAAGAAAAATATTTAAAAAAAATGCCCAATTGGTAGCTGCCAATATGACATACTGTATTTCACTTTCATAACGAGATGTTTTTCACACATGACTAAACCTGTATTTCCCCCCATCACTCTTACGAGATGGAGGCCATTTTTACTCTCTTTTGGCCATCACAGTAACAGACAAGAAGATTTGACAAGCATGGCAGGTTTCTCCTTTTCTGCCTAGAAATGGAGGACGAGAAAGCTGCAACTTCTGAAGCCAATTATTTAAGTTTGGCCTGTTTTCTTATAATTCTCTCTCGAGAAAGGATTGAAGGAAAACGTCCTTCAGTCCTCTTATCATATGGTAATAATGTACCATGTTTTTATGTGCCAAGTCATCTTCACATCATTTATTCTCTTTATTTTGCAGTGCATTCTAATCTCCCTTCGTGTAAAAGAAAGGTACTTAGAAGATCCTTTTGTAGAATAGCTGGTTTCTGTGCTGCTGAAGTGTGCCAACGGGGAACATTTACTCAGAGATGCTTCGCAGTGTTTAGATAAGACTTTGGATGCTGGTGACAAATCAAATGCATGTCTGTGGGAGTGTGAGAGGACAGCAATACAGCCAATCATGCAAAGCTGTGCTGCCTCTCTGCCAAAATGAGATTCATATCAGGAGTGAATAGCTGTTTTCTCAAAAGGCAGCACTGAATAGTACAAAACTATTCACTAGAATGTAAAAAAAAAAAAAACACATACTGTATGTTCATGCCAAATTCTGTAACTGCGGTCAAAATAAAATAGAGAACATAACTAAGAAAAAGATGTTCCATTTATCTTGGAAAAGTCACCTCATTTAACACAAACAGTTAAAGCTTTAGTGTGAACTTTTTGATATTAATGAACGTCCGTTAGATTCAAGCCATTGCAAAATGAGATGATACAAAGCTAATTAAGACTTTCAGCTTCACAAAACTCTTTGTATTTCTCAGTATGACTATGTTTAGAAAATGGTGTCATCTGGCCACTTTTGTGCACAGAAACTTGAGTGAAGAAAATTACCTCTTCTGAAGAGTCCGTCATGTTTTTTTAATCCTCCGTGTCCTCCTTGGTTACAAGCAACTGCGTGGAGGGGATCGCGATCACGTAAGGCTTGTATCATGTGGATGAGCTGACATGTTGTCATTACTTAGAATACCTCATGGGGGAGATGGAAACTACACAGTATAGCTTTAAAACAAATCAAAACTAATTAAAATTGTGTATATTCAAATGTTTATGTGTAGTAAATAAAACACCCATCCATAATATATTTTGACAATATATTTAATGGTCGCATATTGTAAAAAGTGAGATTTGCTATATAAATACTATGAAAGTATCAAAACGCTCAATCCACAGAGAAATGCACACCGTCTGAATTTAGAAACTGTGCCTTTAAACGAGCCGTCAAGACTTCTGTATGGTTGAAATGTCACAACTATACTATATATAGGTAGAAAGTGCCACTATAGTGCTGTTACAGTCATTTCCCGGCAGCAATGGCGGTACAGAGACTCCGAGAGTGCAGATGCAGAAGACCTGGAAACGCTGGACATTCAGAGCAGAGTGGGCTTTTTCGGTAGAGGGGGCTTAATATAAAGAGACATGCTCTAAAACAGAGCATTTCAGACAGAGGGTAAATACAGGTATATTCAGACAGACCGTATGAGAAAAATGTTTTTTGAACAATCTTGTGTATTGGCAAGAATTTGGCGATACGATACGTATCACAATACATGGGTCACGATTCAATATATTGCAATATATTGTGATACTGTGTGTAAGGCGATAGATTCAGATTTAAAAAAAATCTAATTTTAGAAAAACTAATATTTAAAAAAAAGACATGATGTTCATAAAAGTCAAAAAGTTTACTTTAGGTAAACAATTCAGTACACAGAAAATCAAACTGCCAGTTTAGGATTGTGGTTCACAAGTTCTTAGTGAGCTAATGTTTATATACTAAAGTAAGCCAAAGTTCAGCCATAGCTACATTTTTAGCTTCTAGCAAAAAGTCAAGCACTGCTAAGCACTGTTAGGCGAGGACACTAGTGGTGCATCTCAGCATAGCCATGTAGCGGTAGGGGGTTTAACACAACATAAACGTGAACCACTGTCTTACATGAATATTTTTGAACGTTTAAAAAAAAAAAAAGCCATATTGTCTTTTTGAAAATCAATACAGTATTGCAAAATAAAATATCACGATACTCAAGTGTATCGATTTTTTCTTACACCCCTAGTAAAAATGCTCTAGTGGAAACCCAAAATACAAGTATGAACCTGAAAATGAGCATAATATAGAACCTTTAAGCGATACTAAAGCTGATATACACTGCACAGCAGAAAGATATGTTTCTGGTTTTGTGTGCAGCGTGCTTGTCTACTTTTATTTATTTAAAATTTTTACATGTAGTTTGAGGATTTTTTTTTTTAAGATGTAGCTCGATAATGAAAGGTCTGTGACTTTGTCAGAGGGCTAAAGTTAAAATGGCCCTTTCTCATTCTTGCGTGTTGGTGTGTTGAAGTAGCCAGAGGGGATGCAGTGAAAGAACGGAGGAGGCAGAGCAGGTTGCAAATCCTCTTTCTGTGTCTTCCAGCATTGTTACAAACAGTTCCTCATGGTTCTGTGAAAGTAGTTAAGAAAATAATAGCTGCGCCTCAAACAAATTACTTATGTCAAAGTGCTCCCGAGATAAAATTGTATTCTAAAGGTGAAACATTGTTCTGATCAGAGCAGGTACATGATGGCGATGGCTGAGTGGCAAACAGGCAAATTATACTTTGCAGATCATATATTTCATAATGTATGTATATATTTTGATATTACTTATTTGAATATGACTTTATAGTGTGTAATTTTTACTAGCAAGATTTTGAAAAATCACACGTAAATGACTTTGAGCTTTTGATCCTCACAACCTAAACCATATGTCAAGTGTGTTGCAATATTTGCAACAGTTATTACTGTTAAGACATAGACTTTTTATTCATTCGATAAACGTGTTTTGAATATGACCTGAAAAATACTGATTTGAGACGTGTAGGTGCTAAGAACATTTATTTTAGCCTTTTTATTTTATTTTCCAAAGCAGTTTGCTTTGGTATTTTGATCACAAAGCTAAATACAAATCTAACCTCTCTTTTTGTTGGTCTCATGATATGTCCTTGGATCCAAAGAGCTCCTGTTTCTGATACCTGTATTTGTGAAGTAGCAGTCCTGAGCCAATCTACTGGCATACACTCTATTTATACAACATGCTCTTTGTTCATGTTTTAACCTGTTACACTCACACTTGACAGGCACTTGATGGTAAGCTACACATATGAGTGTGGTCTTTTTCTTTTGGACCACCAATGTCCGGCATTTACAATGTCTACAAATGTAAAAGCTGTTGAAAACAAGGCTGATTGCTTGGACTGTGGTTTTGCTGCTTGCAGCTTTCTCGAGAAGCGCTTATCCAAACAAGTTCTCGACACTGCGCTTCCTTGGGTGCTGAGCAATACATCTGCCATGACATAGTTGCGTTCCCTGGCAATGCTGTAGTATACGTGTCTTTTGCTAACAACTAGCTATGTAGGACCAGGCTATTTCCAGGAACAAAAGCATTCATTCCAAAAGTTACATCACTGATGCTTGAAATGTTTGAGTTTGCTACAATGTAATACTGTATTTACGGCCTCTCTTTCTTTATATGTTTTGAATGTACTGTAGCGACCGACGGAGAGCGAGATTTACCCAGCATGCCGTTTGGCAGTTTTAATAGGGGTCCATTCTCAATACACTTCAGTGTTATCATAACACACTACTAATAAATATGTCCCATAGATTTCAAGACTTTGCACTCCACACTTCCTTGTATTCTGACCAATTGTGAAGTTGATTGGATGAAGGGTTGTCGAGAAAATCAAACAACAGACATTTAGACAGATACTCCTTCCATTTTAGTTAGATTTGTGCTAAATTAACAAATTGCCTACAAAAAGTTGTGCTTTTTCAATTCAACTGCAATTTGTTAAGATATTGTTTGATTACTAATATGACCTATTGAACTAGAGTTTGCTAAATGTTTTAGTCAATAAGTCATTGCTTAGAAGCAATTAGAGTGATACAGTCTCCCCCTAACCCCAAGACATTGGCCAAAATGTAATGCCAAAAAATACTTCTTACATGTTAAGGTCTGATTACCTACCATTAATTGTGAATTTATTTAATTTATCCTATAACACGGTCCTCTTAAACTTGGAGAACAATATATAAAATAACTATTTCTGAACTGATATCTTTATTAGTTAACAGGCAAGATATTGCAATGAGACAGCTCCAAGTGTCCTGTACATGAAAAAGTCCAGCTGCATATAGTCCAATAAGTCTGATGAATCATCAAACTAAGATCATGTTCTCTCATAAAGATGTCTGTAATACTTTGCTCAAATTGATTGATGGGTGGCACTAATGAAGTTACAGTCTATTCTCTTTTCAATCAGACTGTCACACAACTTGTCACTTTAATTTCTGATTCTCCCCACTGGCCTGTCAAAGCTACGATCAAGTAGCAAAGCCCTCTTAAGCCATAAAAAGGGTGATCACTAAAACCCTCACTCTCATTAGTACATTTTCACATGGCACTGCTCTCTTGAAACTCTACTAGATTGAAATACAGTGTACAGAAATGATCACAGTGGTTTAGCTCAGAAGGTAAGGCATTTGCCTATTAAGATCAGGATTGTGGATTTAATCATTTTGAAATCATAAACTACCAAAAAGGATGACCATGAACAGGCCAGCGAGGGAAAGCCCAATTTTCAAAATGAAAAGAATCTGGTGTGTTGGAGTTAGAAAGGAGCAAGTTTACCAGACCTCTGTTGCCCATTCCTTATCCGAATCTTGGACTGAACTGGTTGAGATCGAGTTGCATTGTGGGTAATGTAGGTGCTAGGTTTTGGCAAAGGAAGAGGGTCTCTCTGGTTATGCCACATCGATTTTGATCCTGTCTTTTTTAACCGCCCATCGTGAGTCCAACAATATTATAGGCAGTGTTGTGCCTGAACGCGTTCATTGAACGATAGTTCATGAACTCGTTCATATTTTGGACGAACGTGAACTGAACGTACTGTATTACTGCCTGATGAACGTTACTGTGAACTTGTTCATTCTGGTGTCTGCGAACGGCACGCTCTCTCAGTTTAACTTCGTTCAATAGGGTGCCAGATTTCAATAGAGTCTTCCAGGCGAAAATACGGCTAAAACACACCATAAACAGGCCTTAACCCCTTAACGCCGACTGTCGCTAATTTGCATCAAACCCCTTCTATTCCGACTGCAGGCGAGATAGCGTGTGTATTCCCCCCAATGCCGGTCTGTTTACATGCGATACATACCTCGGAACCTTTTGCATGCACTGGTTTCTCGTAGGACCGGTCGGAGTGGGAGAGACATCCGGTTCACGGAAGCGAAATTAACCCTAACCCTAAACCTAACCCTACCCCTAACCCTAAAGAAACTACTGTCAATGTTAGGGAGTAGGAGAGTGTTTTCTTTCTTGCCGTTGTCAAGATCCATGTATTTGTCATTTACAGTTTAGAAGTTCTAACAACTTTGTGACATGAATGAAATCTACTATGTGTTTTATTAATTTTACCATTTTGTAAAGAATTTTACCACAATGCCTGTTGTCACTAATTTGCATCATACCTAAATTTATATCTATTCCATATACTATAGACAAATTAACAATCTCAACTTAATTTAGCATCAGCTTGGAGCCAGAAACACACATAATATTTTGTTTATATAATTGTGAATAAATTCAGGCGTCAAGGGGTTAATATGTAGTGGAAAAAACACCCAATCTGGCAACACCAGCCACCAGTGTCGCACCACCGTATGTGTCATCAAAACAAAAAGCAGCATGGAGGTGACAGCAGCATGTAGGCGACAAAGCAGCAAAGAGGCTTCGTATGATCATTTAAACGAGTTTTATGACCAGGTCGGTGAGGATGGGAAAAATCTTACATTTCTGTGCAAACTTTGCCCACTGGCTTTCAAAAAGAAAATCCGCACTTCAGTCACATCCACAGCGAACCTGAAACGGCACATTGAACTGATTGGATATGAAGGTGAAATCTGACGCATAGTTTCAGTGTTAAAACTGATAAAATAATTGCTGTCTGTGGTTCTATATGGGCTATGGCAATAATTTTGAAAAATAATAGCTCGCAGCAACATGGAAAAAAAGAACTAGTTCATTTTTGGAACTGTGAACTTAGTTCAACATTTTGAAGTATGAACTATGAACTGAACTAGTTCATTTTAAAATTTGTGGACTGAACTTTGAACTAGTTCATGTAGAAAGGGAACTTTCCCAACACTGATTATAGGAGTGCAGTGTTAAATCAGTGGAGTACACTTTTAATGCTAATGGTAAACACAAATAATTTGTCCACCAGTAACCTGCTTGAAGAAATAGGTTGTCAATGAGAATGATTACGTAAATCTGTATTTAGATTTTATGTTGTGAGCTGTCACTTTGGTGTGCTGTCATTCTGTTTAGTTTAAACAGTGCATTCTGTTAATTGTTTCTGTGCTTGACTGTGCTTCGGCGGGCTTTTTTTTTTATTGTCTTGTGGTTATGCTTGTTTCTTTCTCGCTGCTTTGAGTGCTGATAGACACTTTCAGCCTGAATATTCAGAATCTTTTTTGTCAGACTCGACTTGGATTGGTACACCAAACCAAAATGTACTATCAATCTCTATATATTTATCTATTCATGCATGCATCTTTGTGTGTGTGTGTGTGTGTGTGTGTGTGTGTGTGTGTGTGTAAACACTGCACTGTATATCTTAGATTTACAGAGTGCACATTTTCAATCTCAGTGGGTAATAAAGCCTTTTTGTGACATTTCCAAACGGCCCAATTTTTTTTTTTATAGACTGACAGCCAGTAACAATTCTGACACAGTCACTAACCTTTTGTCGAACATGTACACCCAAATCATGTTTTTGACCTTTCTATCATTTCACACATTATGACAGTCAGAGCCTCATACTGTCAATATTTAGTTTAATTTGAATACTTTTGTATCTTTCTCTGCAAATGAAGCCGCACAAAGTCTCTCTGGTTGCACTGCATCATCCTATCTGTGTCAATTCATAAAACTGCTTTTTGTGATGATTTTCTACTATCTAGTTTAAATCTGATCATTGTGCAGCTGCCCTTCTAGTTTGATTGCGTGGACTTGACTGTGATTACTCATTTAAAAACAAAATCAGTGGAAGTGTGAAAGCTGTTACTGAAATAATGCATTGTAGTCAGACAGCAGACACCTTTGAAATAATAGATACGTCTTCTTGTCTATCAGGTGGGTCTGTGAGATAATTGTTGAACCTCATCACGGAGAGCATTTGTTTACATAAATAAATGCTTTCAAACATACGCGGCACACAGGCAGCCTTAAGGCGGAGTTGTAGCATTGTGTCTGAGATGAAAGGGGCAAATTCTTTTGCCTCAAGAGATTCAAACTTGGTCTCAGTGGGCTGTTCCACTGTAATAAATTCAGCTATATGTGTCAATATTTTGGAAAACTCCACATCAATTGCAAATGGATTATTAAAACTTGATTCACTCACTTTATGTGAATCAAGGTTCGTAAACTTCAACCTAAATTTGTACTTTTCCTGTTGCGGTTTGGTTCTCCTAGTGACTGCAGGTTTGCTTGAATTGCCTTCTACTGCAGCATGAATATTCATGAATGCCTTGGTTGTGTCCTTCCAGTTTTACATTGAGGCATTCGGTGCACTGAAATACTCAGTTACATCACACAGAAAAGACAAGTCACCTCGGTTTTTATCCTCGAGCCGCATAACAACATTTCTCTTGCCATGAAACTAATTTCCTCACACATCTCGCAGAGTCTGGGCTCTGCTGTCATAGCAAACACAACTTCTCCATGCTTTCCTTTCTTATGCACTTTTCAAAATTATTAATCTTCAGCACCAAATATAATTTTTTTTTTTTTTTTTTTTTTGTTTAGGGGAGATGTATTAGATTTCTTATTTAATTGTCTCCTACCATGGATTTGAAAGCTTGTTGGGCTGCACAGGTGGCACAGAGGAAACACACTTGTCACCACTACAGACCCAGGCTCAATCCCCAGACATGGTACCTATGATTTGGTTGTGCGACTACGACAACAAAACAGCCATGTTCACTGGTGGGAAAGTAAGGAGGTATCACGTCTTTGTTGTTTCAAAAGCGACTCCTTCCTGTTGGCCATGAGCGAGTACAATCTGGGGGTTCATAATAACTTTCTCTCGCATGTTATGGCTGCTGGTAGGGGTTAGCGACACCATGTGTATCAGAGGAGATGTGGCTGTGTACACCCTCTCCAGGCCAACAGCAGAGTGAGCAGAGACACGCACTGCTGGGAATTGGCCATACCAAACTGGGAAGCAAAAAGACAGGGAGAGGGAAAATTAATTAAGTGTGTTGGACGGTGTGACAGCTCTGTGTGTTTTGTGTGCACCGTGCAATTATGTACTGTACTCTATGTGTGAGACAAGTTTTCCAACTAGATAGGCCAGAATAAACGGACAACACAGATCTGTGCCCTGTGTATGCCAAATCAAAATTTGTGATGGGCTGCTTTCCACCTGTGCCTCCAGTATAGCATGCTTTGAATAATGGTCAGTCAAGGTTGAAAGTGATCATTATTATTCTACCAAACCAACTAAAAATGAAGGGGAAAAGATACTAATTTAATTTGAATGGCAAGGTGCAATTAAAAAAAGACCAGAAATCTGAGTATGCAATGGTATGAATAGAATCACTAATTTATATTGGAATCCCCTTATGCTGTCACTTTGTTAATGCGCTAGTCTGATGTGAGTGAGATGCTAAGGTAATCTAATGCAAACGTGTGTGTCTCGTTGGCAGGCGAGCAGCCTCCTCTCATTGCCCTGCAGTGTTGATTTTGGCACAGCGGCAGTACAAACGTGGCTGTGGAAGAGGCTACTTCCACTGTAATGTATTTACTGTCTAATTTGTGTCTCAGTGAGAGACCATATATCCTGTTTAGGGAGTGACACCTCTCCTCCTCTACTTTATGGAGCGGTGCAGGCATTTGATGGGGACTTGAACATGCTGTGCTGATGGATGAGCTTGTCACGGCAGCCCCATGATGCTCTGCTCTCTACAGAATGCACAGGGCTGGAGAAACTCAATCATATAGAGAGGCATCACACCAAACATCCTTAATAACTCATTCACAACACCTGAAAATAATCTTCTTAACAGTATATGCTTCACTTGTGAAGATCGGTTTACAGTTTATGGCGGGTTAGGGTGTCAAAACATAGCATCCTGCCAAGAAATGCAAATTTATCGTGTCGTGACAACTTACTTTTTCCACTGATAAACATGCCTAAGGTTGAGGCTGTAAATGTGTAAACAAGCTGCTTTTTTTATCACGCTGTTTGTTGCTCATACTATTCATTGCCTTCACTAGTCTGCCTCCACTGCCAGTGTACAATGCTGAACACTGTGCCTCTAATGTCAGAAATTCAGCTCGAGACTGAGAGTTAGATTCCCTGAGGCAGAAGTTCTGAATCGCTGACAGGTGTTTCAAAGTGTTCAATTTGTGGATGTTCTAAAACAAATTCTTGAAACATTGTGCTTTAATACGTCTCTTTGAGTGACTTTCGGCACTATTTTTGTGCCTCTATTTTTGCTCTCTATTTTTTGAACAATTCCAATCAACAGCAATCCTGAGTGACGCTTGAAGCTATTCTAAGGGGCTGAATAATTGACAACAAGTAGTATTTTAAATTATAACTACAAACTATTACTGTGCTTATGTATAACTTTTCTTGGTATTGGATATATTTGAATAAATGTTACTGTAGGGGGTGTAAAGAATCCTGCTACAGTTAACTGAGGGCTGATGTTAATGTTACCTGCATCAGCGGTCAACCTGAGGCAAGATGGCAACAAAGGGATTGCATTCTGGCCTGTAATCCGTCCCAGTTGACTGCAGTTGCTGTAGCAATAAGGCATTTTATTTACAAAGACTTAGGCTATGTTCAGACTGCAGGTAAATTTGTTCCTCAAATCAGATCTGTGCACGGTTATTTGCAGATGATTAGATCGGATTTGTGTGTCCAGACATCACCAACCTACACTATCTGCTTGGATTGCTGTGGTAACGACATAGGCGTCAGTAACTATGTAGCTACGTGGGTGACTTCCAACACAGCTTTCCAACACAACTTTCCAAGGCAGAAGCATGAAAAATGGAGGTGCAGAACTTGTTTGTTTGTTTTATTTTGATCCCCATTAGCTTCAGCATAAGCTAAAAGCTATTCTTCCTGGGGTCCTGCAAACTGGTCCTGGAACTAATGTAAACAAAGTTATGCTCTTTAGGGGCTGCACTACAAGTTGCCCTTTATTAGTTCCCATTGTTTTCTGTAATGGACTGACAGTAGATTACATTTTGGAGCATTCAGTACTTTGTACATGGAATTAAAAGTAAGCAAATTACTTTTTTTTTTTGTTCACGTCACTTCAAGTTAAATTCAGGTACAATTTTAAATAATAAATTCGAAATGGTTTCAAATCATTGTTTTAATATTGGATCATAGACAATAATATCTTAATACATATTGCACATAAGAAAAATTGTCTCTACATAAGCTTGCTTATAAGTAAATGTTGATTAAGTTGCAATGACTACAGCATCAATGTCCTGTAAACACATGCAGTTAGCAGTAACAGTGTGTTTCTTTTATGTTGTAATTTCCTTACCAGCCTCAATAGACTACAGGAGAAAGATGCATAATATTGTTGTTTCAAGGCTAAACAACTATGTGTGTGTGTGTGTGCGCACAGTATTAGATTCCAGCAGGTTTTACATATCAGTCACTGTAAAATGTTGCAGACTTACAAAAGCCTATTGCACATTCACACAATTTGCTATAAACCGAACACAGCACAAGGTGTCTTAATAAAGTTATGGATCTTGGTCTGACACTGGATATGTCCTGTAACAATGCCATAGAGCAGATTTTTTATTGTTATTCAAAGCCATTACACTCTATAATTTGAGCCATAATTGATCAATGACACACACTCTAAAACTTAAAATGCATTATTCCCAATTTAACTGCACAGTTTAAGTGACAATATGTTAACATTTAATTGTGTCAAAATAACACAAAAGTATGCCTGTAGGAAGAGATCTTAACACATGCAAACTTGTGTTTTCACATGAAAACCCAACAGGTTATAGTGCTAAAAAGATTAAGCCACCAAATAAAATGCCAGCCAGTTTCTGGGTAGAAAGGAAAGTGGTACATGCATGTATACAGGCAGCCCCTGATGTATACTAAAGCTCTGATAACTGACAGGTAACTTGTGAAATATTATAAGGTTCTGTCAAGCAGCTTATACCCACCTCCTCTCCCCTCAGTAAACAGAAAAGGTCTTTAAGACAGGCAGCAGAGGGAGTGACAACACCCATCGTATTTGCTTTTTATATTAAGGGACATTATAAAGAATGGGGAGGAACTACACACCCTGTGGTTGCTGATGTTGACTGAGAGAGATTCACTCTTGCACATAAACTCCAAGAAACAACCAGTTGATCAAACAACATTTCCATAAATGAATTACAAATGGAGTCAAATTTCTCAAAATTATAAAATCCCAGTAAAACCACATATAGATTTTGGTCAGCACTGTGTGTAGCGATGTGCATGTAACCAGACACGTCTGCCAGACAACAGTGTCGTCACTGAAAAAAAAAATTTCCTCTCAGTGGTGCTCTTAGAGATACGTCGGCCAGCTATTTGAAAGGGTAGGATTGCTTTCAGGACAAGTGTGGTTTATGGCAGTAATGCGTGTTTGAAAAAACATTTAGATTGTGTGACAAATACAAGTCTCGCATTCCCAACCCCCCCTACACACACACACACACACACACACACACACACACACACACACACACACACACACACACACACACACACATACACTTGCATGAGTTGTCCCAAAAATACATACACAGTATTTCTGTGTGACCCTGAAAGTATGTCTGGGAGATTTTATGACACTCACTAAAAGATTTGCCAGTTTTGCTGACTGCATGTCTTACACTGTCAGTGGTGCATAACCGATTTCCCCATTCAAAACTGCTAATATATACTGTCTCTACACACACTCCTCTAGCACACTGTAAGGAAAACAAGCTCAGGAAACAAGCGTTTGTAGCAGAAATGACACCAGGAAAACATGCTGTTATTGAATGAGGTTGGGCATCTTCGCAGAAATACAGGCATAGTTTCTGATTGATTTATGTCTCCTGACATGGCTATGAGTGTGTCTATTTCCAATGTGATGTTATGCTGTTGCTCTTTGGGTAACTAAATAATACAGTATACAGTTGTCACACAAACAACAACACTTTTGGAGATGTGCTTTTTGCTGAAACATGTTTTTAAGATGTGGCAGTGCAGTTTATTCCTGGTTGCTTTTAGTATTACAATGATAATTGGTCGACACTTGACTTGATGCTTTTACCCTTACTAATAACGACTAACAACAACAGTTGCAACAATCAGAGATGATAAGCAAATTGTTTTATTTTGTTATGGCTTCATATTACAGCTTAGGCATGCAGGTACAGATCCAGTGTTAAAGCATTACAGCCCTGATTTTGGAAGTGTTCTTATGCTGATGAAAATATAACAGAAGTTTTGGTCTCACTCACATTTCTAGCCATACGTATATATCAAATACACTCCCTGAATCAAAACTGTTAATGTTTATTAAATTAAGCACATTTTAACAATTCACTTGCATCTCCATTAGCTGTGGTTTTTATTATATACTTTATGCTCTAACCATTTCTACAACTGGAATACATGCTAGTAGGCTTATCCACAGTCAAATTGACTTGTCAGTGCCTGATGTTTTTAAAGTGGCGAGGGTGGTTGTAAAGTCGTGTGCCTCCCTCTCAAAGGAGTCGATCACCTCCTTAAAAAGCTAACTGTGGGTGAACTTTATAGGACAGAAGCACTCCAAATACTAGTAACACGGATATTTAGCTGTTGTGTATCCATAGCCACGGAGAGCTGTGTACATCTGCTTCAAACTGTGGCATGTGAGAGTAGGCACCAATTTTATCGGCTAAAAGAACTGATTCAACTTAACTTGTGATTGATTGAGAACTAGACAAACACAATTTATAAATAAATGCCAGCCATCTGATCACCAGTGATCACTTAGAAAGATTACAAACTGTTAAGAGGCCCAAAAAATGGGAGCTAGACAAAAACAAAAAGCCATCATGTATGCGCTGATTTATTTGAAGGAACACATTGCTTTTTTGATTTGGGTGACTCTTTCAATATGGGCAGCCAAGCAACACTGGAAGGACCTCAAAAGGTGAAAGCCCTCGAGCGACAACACAGACAAAAAAAAATAATAGTGGAATAAGCTAAGTCATCTGTTCCACATCCAAATAAAACACATGTCAATTTGCAAATTAAGGAAACTGGACAATTCGAACCATAGCAGCGACTTGTGGACCACTGTTTCGTTTTCATACACCACAAACTCCAACCAATTTTCTAGCTAAATATTTTTTTGTCTTTGAATTCCAATTTTCACTCTGATGCAAACTTTTCTACAGCGTGGCATTTGTATGCTTGGATGGAGATGTCAGTATGACAAAATGTAGTGTGTCAGTTTAGAAATCTGACCGCATGATTCATGAAAGCACATCAGTCAGTCAAACGACAGAGCACGCAGGCTACATTTAAGGCAAGGATTACCTGCAGGCAGTGAATCTAACACAAAAACAGAACTGCCATGATATAAAGTGTTCTTTTGGCAGAAGATAAGGATAGTGTCAAAGGACTTATGTGCAGCTCAGAAATATGTGACCTTTACCAAAAGGTTTGGAGATAAAATGTTTATTTTCATGTTGAAAACGTTGAAAACTCAGTGTGCTTGGTTTTTGGACTGCCATTGTGTATGGGTAAGTGGTACTGGCAATTAGCAAATGAAATGGTAAATAAAAGTTACCTTTTATCAAATAGAGGCTTAAAGGGATACGCCACCGTTTGTTGAAATAGGGCTTATCACGGTCTCCCCTAGCTGTAGATAGGTGGGCAAACACATTTTTTGAGCATGCATCGTTTTAGTGTGGTGCAACACCGGCAGTGTTGCCGCTAGTTAGCTTAGCGTAGTGAATGGAATCCTATGTTGCCGGTTAGCATGTTGTGAGTAAAAGTGAGCCAACAAAAGACAAAAAACAACCTAATTACTTGCACTGAGACAAAAAATGCGTTGACCCACCTATCTACAGCCAGTAATTTCACCCTAGGGTCCTTTGCACCATGACCTCAAGCCAAACACCCCCCGAGAAGCTTTTTTCACCTGGGTCTAACATTGGGAGAGTTAGCGTAGAGTAGCGTTATCTGCTTAATAGCTTAGCGCAGGGGCTAATGGACCCACGTTTGTATCTATGACCCCAAACGTCTACAGTAGTACATATAGGTTATGTACTCATAAAACGATGGATTGGAAAGTTTGTAAGTACACCAGAAGTTTATGAAGTTTCTGCTCTCTGCTGTTGTTGCTGTTGCCGGCAGTAAGACGAGTGCTTAGGGACATCTACAAATTACAACACCGAAAAGAGATGCAACAAAAATATTTTTTAATTTAACTTTTTTTTTTAAAGGTGCAATATGTAATATTGTGTGTAGTACTGGCAGCTAGCGGTTGAAATAGTTACTGCACTACCAATTCAAAATACTGGAGAGTCGTTTCCCCCGCCCCCTCCTGCCCAGACTCAAAGTTCACGGGGGTTGCCAGGCTGAGACTGCAGCATTCACAACAATGTTGCCAGACGCTTTTCTCACATAGCCAGACATTACTCACAGCACAGCGGAGTAGCTAACGGTAGATGCTAGTCTCACATAGCCAGACATTACTCCACAGCACAGTGGAGTAGCTAATGTTAGATGCTAGTCTCACATAGCCAGACATTACTCCACAGCACAGCGGAGTAGCTAACGTTATATGCTAGTCTCACAAAGCCAGACATTACTCCACAGCACAGCGGAGTAGCTAACGTTAGATGCTGGCTATATTGACAGTCATAAAAGCCTGTGCTCACGCGGAGCTCGGTAACCAACTGACAGACACACTTTTTCGGCTTAAAATTACAGTATGAACCGCTAAAAACACAACAACCTCACTGTCCTCTCCACACGCCAGTCAGGCACACTTCCTCGGCTTAGAATTACAATACGAAACGCTAAAAATACCACTACCTTGCCGACACACTTCATTGGCTTAGAATTAAGGCAACAATCGCTAAACACACTGCAAACTCACAGTCCTCTCTTTCCGATTTACAGCCCCCCTCTCGTGGTTTAAAATAACTCACCGTTGTCGGCTCCAGCCGCTAAAGAGGCTACACGCTGTAAACAGCCATGACAACAGTTAGCAGGGTTAGCATGGCGGCGTTAGCCAGGACCAGTCGGGATCACTTTACTGGCTATGTCTCAATTGTTTTTGCGAGTAACCAACTCGGTTACTCTAGCTGTATAATTCAATGTGAGTACACAAATGTTGAAATGACAAAAAATGCCCGTCCCTAGTAGCTGTGATAAATTAGCATGAAGCTAATGCTTACCTGTTCAGGAGAAAATAAGCCAACTCTGCGTCCTTTTGGGCTCTAAGCTGTCTCCATCTTTCAAATACATCTCCAATATTTACCAGGGGGTTGTTACGTCTCTGGTCACGCAACTGTTAGAAACATGCTGTTTTCTTTTTTTTATGTCATGTAGAATCTATCTCCGTTGATCCTGTTCGTTTGTTTGCTGCTTTCATGGCTGTACTACCGTTACAGCTGTAGCGCGCTGGGTTTACGTTATATCTGGCAACCCGGCCTGCCTGTCAAACTGGGCTGTTGATAACAACACACAGACCAAAACATAAACATAAATTCCGTCACAGAATGTAAATTTCAAAAAGAAAAAATACTGAAATTAGCATTGTTGTCAGAAAAGATAGTATTTCAGTTTAACATGTTTCCTTAATATCTGATGAGGCATTGGTGTCATTTTTGGATTTATTACAGTATAAATAATACATATTGGACCTTTAAGTAAGTGCTGTAGTATAACTAGCAGGAGACAAGTAATAACTGAGGTAAGTTTGGAGACATTACCTTATTTAATCATTAAATTAATAAATATTTTTGTTGTATCTCTTTTCGGTGTAGTAATTTGTAGACGGCCCTAAGCACTCGTCTAACTGCAGGCAGCAGCAGCAGCAGCAGAAGCAACAAAGAGCAGAAGAGAGCAGGCAAGTGTTCATAAACTTCTGGTGTACTTACAAACTTTCCAATCCATCATTTTATGAGTGCATAACCTATTTGTACTAGTGTAGAAGTTTGGTATCATTTCGGGCATTATTAGTGGGGTCATTTACGAGATACAAACGTGGGTCCATTAGCCCCCGCGCTAATAAGCTATTCAGCTGATAACGCTACTCTACGCTAACTCTCCCAATGTTAGACCTAGGTGAAAAAAGCTTCTGGGGAAGTGTTTGGCTCGAGGTCATGGTGCAAAGGACCCTAGGGTGAAATTACTCCGAACCATCACTTTAAGGCGAGACACGGCAGGCAAAAACCTTTTTTTTCACTGGTCAATTTTGAGATTTTCGGATATTTGTCTTCAATAACATGTAGTCTTTCAGATTTGTGGTGAATAAAAGTCCGACATACACATTTAGGTCTTTATTTTACTACACTTTGTCTGTTTGCGTCGGTAGATTTCATCTAAATTCAACAAAAGTTGGCGTTCTAAATCATCTCGCTGCTCCGCGATCGCTGTCTGCACCCTGTCATCTCATAGACCGTTTGAAAGCTCTGTCTCTCCTGTACAATGCTGTCGGATCCAAATATGGTCATTTCCTTTTTATCAGCAACCAATCGTGAAAGTAAAAGGGGGGATTTAACTCTAAATGCGCAATCTCATTGGCTGATGCCAATTTCTGACAACGTGATTTGTTCAGAATCGCCACGTGGTATGCTTTGACGTTTCCTGGTTTGGTTTAGCTTTCCGCGGGACCTTTTGAGTGAATGAATGAAAATGACCGCGTAAATCATTAAAAAGAGTACAGCAGTTGTAGGAAAATTAGCGATGGATTACCAGGTGAAATGCCCTCAAGAAGCGCATTTGAACATAAGCTGTCGATGGGAAACCGGGGGGGGGTGATTTAGATATAAGCCAATCTGTAAATAAAGATGAAGCGCAAGCTACACAACAGTGGCTGCTTGTTCATGTTGTGCGATTTGAATGAGCTGATTTGTGATTTAACTTGTCCGAATTGTGGTATGTCAGGGCTAAAAGTTAATATAGATCCACAGAATCATAGGTTCTGTAGCAGTTTATTGCTTGAGTGCTGTCTGTGTAAAGATGACAAGTACCGCAGGAGCGTGTACACGTCTACACGACTTTGAGATGAGTCCAGGAACAATGTCGCATTTGATGTCAATGTGTGCATGGTCCTCTTGGCACACGAGTTAGGATTGGGATTTGCAGCTCTCCGAAAAATCAGCAAGGTGCTGGGGCTCCCTGGCCTTCACCTTAAAACGTATCAGAGGCACGGCAAGAGAGTGACAGGTAGGCTATGGAAACAGGGTTGTGTCAGAAAAGTTGAAGAAGTCTGTAGAATTTCTAATGTCAGAAATGTATACGTTTGGCTGCTACCACCTTGTAACATATTATAACATTACTGTAACAATATTTGTTTTGTATGGATGGAATAAGGAATAGAATAAAATACCATCTCATTCATTATGTTGTGTTGCGGTGGTCAGTTTTACTTTTACAGTACAGATTTTGTGTACTGTATCTATAAAAACAAAACAAATGAACAGTTATTGATACAATACACATTTAATTTTAGCGGCAGAAATTGAGAGGGGTCTGGAGTCACTTCATAGGACGAGGGAGCACGTCAGGAAGGCCTATGCCGATATTGATGCAGATGTGGCAGAGTTGCTGAGGGAGCATGCAGATGCAGTGATAAATATCAGTGTGTCTATTGATGGCACTTGGCATAAAAGAGGGTTCATATCACACTATGGGATTGGGGTGTGCATCGATATTTTTACGGGACTGGTGATCGACTTTAAGGTTCTATCCTCCTATTGCCATGGGTGTGCCCTTAAAGAAGCTGCCAGGCATGAAGGAAACATTACAGATGAGGAAATTGACAGCTGGAGAGAAACACATGACTGTGCACAAAATTTTAGGGGCACAAGCAAGGCCATGGAGCAGGCGGCAGCGAAGAGGATGTGGGCCAGGTCTGTGAGTCGCCACTAGCTGCGATATATTCAGATGCTGTCAGATGGGGACAGTGCTGCATTCAGGGAGGTGGTATCCCTCAACCCATACCCTGGGCATGAGGTAGTAAAATTAGAATGTATCAACCATGCTCATAAGCGTATGGGCACAGCACTACATAAATGAAGTGCTGAACGCAAATTGTGGGGGATGGGTCTGGGAAAATTAACGGCCCAAAAATGTAAAACATTACAAAATTATTACAGGGGGGCAATTCTAAATAGCCAGGGATCCGTAGACACAATGAAGACTGAGATCTGGGCTGGTCTCCTCCACAGCATGTCCTGTGACGAAGTCCCCTTCCACACCAGGTGCAACCTGTCCTGGTGTTGGTATAGGAGAGCGAAGGAAAATGGAGAAACTCCAGAGAGCCACAGGCTCCATGCAGGAACAATTTTGTCTCGGGAGGTGGGCCAGAAGCTGATAGCTGTGTACCACCGCATGTCAAGTGACAGCCTGCTGCAGCGCATGCAGCATGGTGGCACTCAAAATGCGAATGAGTGCCTCAACTCTGTCATATGGGCTTGCTGTCCATAAAAACACCCAGTGTGTGTGGGTAAGAGTAGGGTTGAGGCAGCAGCAAGTATGGCCATATCAACTTTTAACGAGGGGGCCTCTGCCATGCTTGCCATTATGGATAAACTTTGGCTGGAAAGCACTGTCGTTACCGTCACCACCATCAGAGAAACCGACATGCTGAGGATCCATCCATCCATCCATCCATCTTCGTCCGCTTATCCGGTGTCGGGTCGCGGGGGGAGCAGCTCCAGCAGGGGACCCCAAACTTCCCTTTCCCGAGCAACATTAACCAGCTCCGACTGGGGATCCCGGCGTTCCCAGGCCAGGTTGGAGATATAATCCCTCCACCTAGTCCTGGGTCTTCCCCGAGGCCTCCTCCCAGCTGGACGTGCCTGGAACACCTCCCTAGGGAGGCGCCCAGGGGCCATCCTTACCAGATGCCCGAACCACCTCAACTGGCTCCTTTCGACGCAAAGGAGCAGCGGCTCTCTCCGAGCTCCTCACGGATGACTGAGCTTCTCACCCTATCTCTAAGGGAGACGCCAGCCACCCTCCTGAGGAAACCCATTTCAGCCGCTTGTACCCTGGATCTCGTTCTTTCGGTCATGACCCAGCCTTCATGACCATAGGTGAGGGTAGGAACGAAAACTGACCGGTAGATCGAGAGCTTTGCCTTCTGGCTAAGCTCTCTTTTCGTCTAACGGTGCGATAGATTGAATGCAATACCGCAACCGCTGCGCCCGATTCTCCGACCAATCTCCCGCTCCATTGTCCCCTCACTCGCGAACAAAACCCCAAGGTACTTGAACTCCTTCACTTGGGGTAAGGACTCATTCCCTACCTGGAGAAGGCATTCCATCGGTTTCCTGCTGAGAACCATGGCCTCAGATTTGGAGGTGCTGATCCTCATCCCAACCGCTTCACACTCGGTTGCGAACCGATCCAGTGAGTGCTGAAGGTCGCAGGCCGATGATGCCATCAGGACCACATCATCTGCAAAGAGGAGCGATGAGATCCCCAGCCCACCAAACTGCACCCCCCCCCACCCCGACTACGCCTCGATATCCTGTCCATAAATATTACAAACAGGATTGGTGACAAAGCGCAGCCCTGGCGGAGGCCAACCCTCACCTGAAATGAGTCCGACTTACTACCGAGAACCCGGACACCGCTCTCACTTTGGTCATACAGAGATTGGATGGCCCTGAGTAGAGACCCCCTCACCCCATACTCCCGCAGCACCTCCCACAGTATCTCCCGGGGGACCCGGTCATACGCCTTCTCCAAATCCACAAAACACATGTAGACCCGGTTGGGCATACTCCCAGGCTCCCTCCAGGATCCTTGCGAGTGAAGAGCTGGTCCGTTGTTCCACGACCAGGACGGAATCCGCATTGTTCCTCCTCAACCCAAGGTTCGACTATCGGCCGAACCCTCCTTTCCAGCACCTTGGAGTAGACTTTACCAGGGAGGCTGAGAAGTGTGATACCCCTATAATTGGCACACACCCTCTGGTCCCCCTTTTTAAAAAGGGGAACCACCACCCCAGTCTGCCACTCCTTTGGCACCGTCCCAGACTTCCACGCAATGTTGAAGAGGCTGAGGATCGCAAAAGCCAAATCCATCCAGTCTGAGAGTGCAAAACGTTGCAGAAAGCACAGCGAAAAAGCTGAAAAGGCATCAGCAAGAGAGGGGTGAGGGGCCTACATATGGTGCAGGCATGGAGAGCTAGGCTTTCAACCCTCATGGGTGAACTTTGTGTTCTTTGTGGACATTGTGTGTTCCGATGGACATAGAAGTCTAGAGTTGCAGTTCTGAGAATGAGTTTGTCTGTCTTTATTAGTGGTTCTCTGTGGTTAGTTCAAGTACTATTACTTGGCGAGTTGTTTTGCTTGTTATTAATGTTTTCATATAGAAATGTGTGGAATTTTACAATATAAATCTTTAAAGCTTGTTTTCTCAAAATGACTTTTCTCTCATACTCCAAGTACGGAATCTCCACTTCAGTAGCACCTATATACAACACAGTTTCCTGTCTTGTACATAGTTATATTATGAAGACATTTACAGAGGGATTTGTAAATATATTATTCCTAGCCTGATTTATATAACATTTTATTCCAAAAAACATGGCGAAAATCGTTTAAGGCTATTGACCGTATATTCTGATTTACAAAACAAAAGTAGATATCCATAAATCCCTCTGTAATTTTTTCCCCATCTAATATGTGAACACAATGAAAAAATAATTTTGAACGTGGCTTTATCCAATACTCAGATTTCGTTTTTTAAATATATGCAAATTAGCGCATATTTCATTAGATAATGCCTAATTTGCATATGTAAACATTAAATTACAGAAAACTTGTAATACATTTTATTCTCAACTTAATGTAAGTAATCAACTGGCAGAGTTTCATGGTGATATCTGCTAGTTAAAAAAAAATTCCCTATTCACCTGTAGTGTCTCGCCTTAAGAAGGGAATATCAGGAATAGTATCTTGACTAGAGATACAACGATTGAGTCGTAATTACACGACTCTGCAGAACCGTCTGCTCTACTGAACTCAAGCGACCTGTCATCCGCTCTCTCTCCCCTTTAAGGTGCTTTAGGGTGAGCAACTGGAACAGTAACAGGACGTCATCACTTGCGAAGTTATGGCAACCAAATACACAACACGCTTGTCACTCAATCTTAGGCAAAGTGACAAACAGCGACGAAAGCCACGACATGAAATCCACACTCATGCGGGTCCCGTGAAATATGACAGCTACAGTTTATTTTAAAATAGCATTGTGGACACTGAATTTGATGAATTTACTGTTTATCAGACCCCAGTTGTTTTGTTGTTAAACTGTGTGTAAAATGAGCGGTGACGTTTCAGGTAACGGCACCCTACGGTACTGTCTATTTGCTGGATGGTTTCAAGGTAACGGTTGGTAGCTAACATTAGTAGATAAGCCCGTTGACAGCGACGTTATTGTTCATATTTTGGCACAATGTTTCTGACCGCAGTAGTGGTCATAGTGACTGAAAGTGTGATGCTAAAAAGAAACTACAAGCTGAAATATCATTAATCCATCAGAGGGATTACATTATTACGTGTTATTTAGTTCTGACATTGCTATATATGTCAGAGTTCACACACCTCTGGAGAAACTAGGGGTTAAGTGTCTTGCCCAGGGACACATTGGTTGATGTATCGCAGCGGGAATCAAACCCGGGTCTTCCACACCAAAGGCATGTGTTGTATCCACTGCGCCATCACCATCTGGGATGACCCATAGATATTGACAAACATATAAACACATCTATTCACACGCATGCGCAGTTTTCAGTCTCCTGTTCAACAGGCTTGTGTCCCAGTAATATGTTGCGTATGATAACATCTTATTGGGTTTCTGAACATTCTTTGTTGGTACACAACATAGTGGCTGAGATGGTGATAAATCAAGACACATCTGCAAGCAGCAATCAGAAACCTGGATACTGTTATGATCATATATACAGTATAATCAGGTTCATGTAAATGCCCAACAACAGGACAAGACTCAAAACCAGGATACTTGTGCACATGTAAACGTAAAAAAAAGTAAAATGTAAAAGTCACTGATACTGAAATACTACTACTTAACATAAACAGATACTGTATATCCATGCAGTGATAAGGCAAAAAGAAAATCAGTATGTCATACGTAAAGAAATAAACAAACCAGTCACACTTCACTGTTAACCCTTGGACAAAACTTATATGCCTTCCAGTTTCTTTTCATGTCATTAGCAGCCGAATTTCTCCAGCATCATTGTTCATCGTTCCCTTAATTATGTCCTCAATCACAGGCATAATTTTGTGTGCTTCAATTCACTTTGCATTCCACATTTGTGAAAAGTAAAAATGGTTTCACTCCTGAGCACAGAATAACAACTTGTCAGTGATTCAATGTCTCCATTAAAGGATCATGATCTGTTCTATGATTCATGATGGCCATGCAGGAGAGTCATGTAATTAAGAGTGTATGATAAGCTCCAGCTCTTTCAGCAGGATTTCAACTCTGTTATCAGAGTACTTCCAGTGTCACTTCTTTTTCCCTTTCTACTTGCACATCATATACACATCAAAGTCATGTGCCAGCAGTGCACTGCAGTAATGACTGGCCCACATTTCTGCTGCTTAAATTTGATGATGTCCTATTGAAGTCTTTCTTTTTTTTACGCAAAGTTTTCTTCATGTTCTAATTCCATCTGGTTTCTAATAGTTTAAGGTTATTATGGTATTATAATGCCAGCTTTAAGGTTGCATAGCAATTACTTAAGTCACTGCTAATGTGCTTAAGTGCTTCTTTTATTTATTTCTTAAGTGAAGACAACAATGTATAAGACTTGATTGTTTAAAATAAAGTAAGGACTGCAACACAGTGACGTTATTTATTTAGAAAGAAATAAGACCAAAGGAGGTAGCCCAAATATGAGAGGAAATATTGATGGTGGCACTTTTGACAGCAAAAAGTGAAGTTCCATTATTGGTGAAATAACCTTCCATCTCTTCACTTAGGAATGTGCATGGTCACTTTCTAGTTAATATCACTCCTTACCTTTGATGCCCATTATTTTTTCTTTTTTGCTCTGTCATTCACTTCAGCTTTGGTTTTTGGTTCATGTTTTAATATCAATTTAAAGCTACACTGTTTTAAAAGCATTTATATCCCCTTACATTTATATATATTTTTTTCAATATGTAACACTTCTAATAATACAAATATGTGCTCCCAACCCAAACAACAATAAGTTAATGTAATTTAGCCTTACTACTAAATGATAGGCTGGTGACATTCTATATTTTTCTTACTGTCAACAGTCAAAAGAAAAGAATAAAAATTTAATTAAATGAAATTAACCAAACTAATCTAATCAAACTATCTATAAGCTTATTTCTCTGTTGAATATAACTTCATTGTGTGTAAAAAAAAAACTATTAAAAACAAAAATCAATGACCCGCACTGTTACACTGGGTGACATGTTTCAACATTATGACGAACATGGACATGTTGTAATTTATTTTTTGTCACTAGTGAACCAAGTGTGTATTAATCCACAACTGAAAATAGTTCCCAACAAATATTTACTCCTGTTTGTGTCACATTCCGGAGTAGGGTAGACCCAAAAGCAGAGGCAGCAGGTAGAGTAGAGCTTGGATATTTAATGAATAACTAAATACAAACAAAAGGTGTCCAGCAAAACAGCAGGCAACGGAAAATCCCCAAAACACGTGAAAGTAAAAACGGGAATAACAGGAACCAAAAACACAGAGACTAAACGGGTAACTAACAGACACTCCAAAAACAGAAAAACAGTACAATGATCTGACAACAGACAAGGGAAAGACAGAGACTAAATGGGGAAAGGGGAACAGGTGAAACATATTAGGGCTGGGCAGAACAATCAAAAAAGGCGGGAAAACACAGGACAGGAAGTAAAACAGACAAGACAGAAACCTGGACCGTCAAAATAAAACAGGAAACAGAACATACAGACACACGGGAAAACAAGACAGGAACTACAGCTAGACAAGACAAGGTAAGAAACACGGGCTACAACAGAAAACAGAACAAATACACAACAATAACCGGAAACAAGAACAGAACCTCAAAACCAACAGAAACTCAAACCCAAAACCATGACAGTTTGAGTAATTTTGTTTTTGTTGTTAAAAACTACAGTGGCCAGCTGTTTTAGGACATGATTTAGCCTTTTTTAATGTAGGCCTAACTATGTATCCAGTTTAGGATTTCCATCTTCAATGGGAACCAATAGGCTTGGGACTGGGAGCAGCAGACATGGTAGGAATGGTAAGAAGTAGGTGGACAAACACATTGTTGTTTTTGGTCTTTTTTGGGGGGTTGTTGACATTATATATGAAGCGAATGCCAGCCTTGTCATTCAATTTCTCCCTCCACTCAAAAATGTGTTTTACTTTTGTGCAGATGGATGTATGTGTCGTTTGACACTAGAAGGCTATTTTCAAATTCAGCTGTCAAAGGGAAAATGTTTCTCTGTGCTCACCTTAAAGCCGAGTTAACACGTCAATACGAACAAGATGATTCTGTGACATCACAAATAGTTTGGAAGCCCACCCGATATGCAATTTCACTAGCAAGGACCACACAATCAACAAGATACGTTTTGAACAATTTAATGATGAAAGATGATTGGAATGAAAGGCATGGAATCGCTGGAATGCAAGACGTAAAGTCGCTTGTAGTCATCAGTTGACTTAATGTTGACTGCGTTGAATGTTTGGGGAGGCTTCGGTAGGGAATCCACCGTAGCACCAGACGACGACGGACCCCCTTAGGATCTAAAGAAGAGGAGAAAGGAGAGGAACAGAAAGAAGGTGGGAGGGAGGGGTTCAGAATGCGGGACCGAATGAGAGGATAGGGATAGGTGGATATTTATAGGAATACCGGAAAAGGTGTGTTTGAGGTGTGCCCCTGTTCCTGAAACTCTGGTAGGTAGCGTCAATTACAGAAGTGTGGAAACTTGAATTCTCATGTACACATACCACCTTTAATTTGACAGGACAGCTAGGTGAGAAAGGGGAGAGAGAGGGGGAAGACATGCATGAAATTGGCGCAGGTCGGATTCGAACCCTGGACCTCTGCGTCGAGGCATAAACCTCTCAGTATATGTGTCTACCCACTGAACCAACCTGGCCACTTCAGAGTTAATTTTAGCACATAAATAGCTATATCTTGCTTAAAAATAACTGTTTGAGTAAAATATTGTCCCATTTATTTTAAATGTATTGATAAAGCAGGGAATGCTTTAGGGGCATGGCTACACTCCAACCTTCTCCAAATCTTGTTTACTCGCAGGCAAATCTCCAATGGATGGCTTGCTTGAGAAGGGTTGAAAATTTGCAACTTTCCCTCTTTAGCATTACGTTTAGCACAGAGCCATTGCAACCATAAACAGCACTGCCTTGGCTGCGTCATCTTCCCAGCTCCGCCCTTTTGTCAAAAAATGGTCACGTCCGGTTTAAAAAAAAACAAGATTGCGATGGCCAAACTGCCAAACTCCAGGCTTTCAAACAACAGTCCACAAACCAATGGGTGACATCACAGCTACTACGCCCATTATTTTTTACAATGTATGTGAACTCCATGTATAATTGTTCTGTGTATTTCAATATTCAAGCTTGACTTCCTCACGAAAACCAGTGGCGTATGGTCTTTAGTTAAAGCATATAGAGAAAACAGCTGCTCTCATAGCTGCTCCTTCAGAAATGAACAGATTATAGCCTGATTTTATGTGCTGTCATTTCCATTCAGGCACAGCCCACAATCCTGGCAGCAGATCTATAAAAGGTCTAAGAGTCATTTGGTAAGATCAAGGGTGAGATCAGCCAGTGATCAGTGGTTTGCTTTAACGTTTCACCCAAGCAGTCTGATTGCCACTTAAATGTGGTTGGCCCGTGGGTCCTACTCTTCATTCTGGTACCGGTGCAAAGAAAGGCTTTACTGCCTTTTTCATTTCATGTACACCAACCATAATAAGCAACGCATAATGAGCTGCCAAAGCACATGAATTTAGTCCATACTTGCAGGGTGAAATGGCATATGGGTCCCACTGTGGAAAGCATTAGGGGAGTCTATGTGCCAGTGCCATATTGTGCAATACAATGCAATGCATTATATTTTGCAGACTTTCTTGCCTGATACTGTGCCCAGACGCTGTCTTCAGCCATTGCTGCTGTCTATGATCAGACTGAACTCATGAAGTGGCGTATGTATGACATGCCAATTCCTATGCTATTTTGGTGCGTTATCGAGATGCATAATTGCTTTTTAGCGTGTTTATCAATGTTGTTTGGCCTCCATTGACTTACATTACCTTGCGATTGCGTGTCAATTTATGACGTAGCGAGTAGTATGAAAGGCCAAAAATCAAAAAACATATATGCAAAAACTTCACTGACAACGTAAATTGCACTAGATCTGCTTGTAGCAAAACAAGCATGCTGTTTTATGGTTCTGTTGAGCCCCTGTAGAATAGCAGCAGTTCAAGTTCTATTTGTGCACGTTGAAAAATAAGCTGTGTGCAGTCATTGAGGAAGTGGTTCAAGGAAATGTCACTGACGCATAGAAGGTTAACCTTAAGCCGTTAACTAATAGTTTTAGCCTTTTATGGCATAATAATGCATTGTGTTCTAGACAGATAAGCAGAAATACAGGAAAGGTAGTTAAAGTTACAGAACAGACAAGGAAGTTGCACCACAAGGTCCCATCCTTGTGGGTGTGTGTGCATGTGTGTTTGTGAAGATAACAGTTTCTGTATAGAAAGAAGGAGACACCCCCCTGTGAGGAGAGAATAAAGACACAGGGAAAACTCAGATCAGCGTTCACTTCAGACGAGATCTTGGTGGACCAGCTCGGATTTATTGTACGTTGCCAGGGAAACTTAGATGCTGTTCGTGAACCCACAATTGTGTTGTAACCTCTTATTCTGGACTCCGTAAGCTTTGCTTAACTGAACTCATCGTCTCAGGTTGATCCTTGCATTCTGGTGAACTTAAGTCCGATGTAAGAAGGCGCAAGAATTAATACATTGGAGTCAGATTTGACAGGCCTTAGGGCCTTACTTTAGACATAATTCCCTCTACACCCCTCACAAGGCTTAGGAAAGATTGTGGTTAAATACTTTAGTCAAAAGTGACTTGACTAACCCTAACCCATCGTACGAGTCAGGATGCAAACCTGTGTCTCCAGTAAGGAATGTGTTGTTGTACAACAACATCTCCAACCTGCTTCCTGCACTGTGCCTTACACAAACCTTGCACTTTCTTCACATGAAAAAAACGTTTCCACTTAACATAATCCAGGCAATTACATTTCACTTAAAAAGCACACAGTATACGGCAATAAAATAGTAGTGTATATATACATAATTTTAAGAAAAGATAAGCCTTCATTGATCCCTAGAGTGGAAAGTTAGGTGTAAGGAGACAGGGTTGCATAAAAATCAGCACATTGAAGTAGTCATTAGGATGGACCTTTTTAAGGTGCTACATCATCTGGAAAACCACGAGTTTAAACAAGTTGAGTTATATTTATTGTGATTGAGATCTCCACACAGACATCTGCCAGAGTCAGAATCTAAAAATCTAACTCTAAATTTAAAAAAAAATAAAATAGATTACTGTTTCTAGTGACTTAAACATGCAATTTGAAAACTATGGATTTTCCTGATCCAATAAATGGAATTATTTAGTGTAGTTGTGTTGCATTGATAAAATCACAGTATGACCTTACACAAACGTGTTTTCATGACAAGTTCTATAGCGGTCTCATCATCTGAATGACAAGTTACCTGCTCCATCAGACTTTGTTTTAGTGATGTTGTCATGTTCATGCATCCAATTACTTTATTGAGTACAATGTTATCATAGCCCATATAAACAATGTCTAAACCTACAAAAATAACATCTGAATTGAAAAAAAGATGAATTACACTAAAAAGCCATACACACCTGATAACAATGTAACTAAGACTGTATCATAGTGTATGGTGTTCTTATCATTTTTCATAATGTGCCTGTGAATTGGCAGCCTTTTTAATAATATTTAAAATAAATAAATAATGAAGCTATAATAAAGTCTGGTTATAAGATATCACCATCATTGATGTCATTAGCATATGCTCACAAAGTTGTCCTTCTGATATCTAAAACCCATACAATTTTCCCTAAACTTCAAACTTTTAAATATCTCAACCATATTAAAATGTAAAGAACTGATAAAAAATGCTCACGGTGTGTTTTAGTCACTTAGACCTCATGAAATATTTCCCAGAGTGCAATGAAGCAACCAAATGAGGCGAGTGGATGACTTCTTCCAGGCCTGGCCACAGCTCTCACATTAGACAGCCCATCAAGAGGCACATTTGCACAGAGGGGAAAACACTGATGGTGTGATTAGGCTGGAGGAGAATCTCAAGGCCTTAGACAGCCGTTTACATCTTGGCATCCAGTGACCATAGAAAATGTATTATAGCATCCAGCTTACTATTACGGTATATTATTTTTAACACGAATATTCTGGTGGCAAGTTATTATTTAATTAAATGAAAATGTCTTTATGCCAACATTAGAAACTCAGGGATATTTGCAACATGAAACATAAACCTTGAAAGTAGAAAGGCCACATGGCAAATCTTTTAATCCTTCACAATCTGGCCTGCAATGTAAACCAGGGACAAGATGATGAATAAAGCTGTGTCCATCCATCTGGGTTCAAAGATCCAGTACAGCTGTAGCCACTAATTCCACAATGTGTGCTATATACTTGTATACTTGTGCCTATATGAAAGTGGAAGGAGAGAATTATGACAAGGAATACACACACTGTAATAGTTATCTTTGAAGGAAAATGATCTTGTCTTGTTTTTCAGTATTACTAGAGGAGGTACAGTAATATAATTTTTATTGAACTGATTCAGCTATTTAGCTGTCCCACTCCAGGTCAGATATGTTGTTATTACAAAATGAAGTATTTCTCAGTGAACTCCTCTGTCAGTTGTTGTCAGTTTTAGTGATGTCCAGTTTGATGTAATTCCCAAATTCATTTCCATTAAAATCAGTAATTTACCACAACATTCATTTGCTTCCGTTTCTCAGATCTAAAGGTTTTTGATATCATTGTCATATCTTTAAGTTTTGGACTGTTGGCAAGACAAAGAAAACCATTTTTTTAAATGTAACTCTGGGCTCTGGTAACCTGTAATGGGCATTTTTTTCAGTATTGATTTTTACATTTTATTGACTTAGTGGTTAATCTAATACTTTAAAGGTGCAATATGTAATATTGTGTGTAATACTGGCAGCTAGCGGTTAAAATAGTTACTGCACTACCAATTCAAAATACTGGAGAGTCGTCTCCCCCGCCCCCTCCTGCCCAGACTCGAAGTTCACGGGGGTTGCCAGGCTGAGACCGCAGCATTCACAACAATGTAGCTGGAAGCTTTTCTCACATAGCCAGTTATTACTCCACAGCACAGCCGAGTAGCTAACGTTAGATGCTGGCTATATTGACAGTCATAAAAGCCCGTGCTCACGTGGAGCTCTGTAACCAACTAACAGACACACTTTTTTCGGCTTAAAATTACAGTATGAACCGCTAAAAACACAACAACCTCACTGTTCTCTCCACACGCCAGTCAGGCACACTTCCTCGGCTTAGAATTACAATACGAAACACTAAAAATACCACTACCTTGCCGACGGAACACACTTCATTGGCTTAGAATTACGGCAACAATCGCTAAACACACTGCAAACTCATAGTCTCCTCTTTCCGATTTACAGCCCCCCTCTCGTGGCTTAAAATAACTCACCGTTGTCGGCTCCAGCCGCTGAAGAGGCTACACGCTGTAAACAGCCATGGGCTGCCCTGGTCCTCCCGGTAACGTTAACAGTTAGCAGGGTTAGCATGGCGGCGTTAGCCAGGACCAGTCGGGATCACTTTACTGGCTATGTCTCAATTGTTTTTATGAGTAACCAACTCGGTTACTCTAGCTATATAATTCAATGTGAGTACACAAATGTTGAAATGACAAAAATGGCCATCCCTAGTAGCTGTGATAAATTAGCGTGGAGCTAATGCTTACCGTTCAGGAGAAAATAAGCCAACTCTGCGTCCTTTTGGGCTCTAAGCTGTCTCCATCTTTCAAATACATCTCCAATATTTACCAGGGGGTTGTTACGTCTCTGGTCACGCAACTGTTAGAAACATGCTGTTTTCATTTTTTTATGTCATGTAGAATCTATCTTCGTTGATCCTGTTGGTTTGTTTGCTGCTTTCATGGCTGTACTAACGTTACAGCTGTAGCGCGCTGGGTTTACGTTTTTACAGGTATATCTGGCAACCCGGCCTGCCTGTCAAACTGGGCTGTTGATAACAACACACAGATCAAAACATAAACATAAATAGTATTTTTCAAAAAGAAAAATATTGAAATTAGCATTGTTGTCCTTAAAGATATCTTTCAGTTTAACATGTTTCCTTAATATCTGATGAGGCATTGGTGTCATTTTTGGATTTATTACAGTACAAATATTACATATTGTACCTTTAAAGAATAATTAATTCAATAAAAATAATTAATTCAGTTAAAATAATCATTAGTTTTAGCCCTAAAACTACCATCATGGCATTTAACATTACCAGATTGCTAACATCATTATGCGTTAAATTTTAATATGTTAGCGTGTTCATCTAAGTAATTGCCAACTACCTGATTGGACCAGATAAACCTTCAGCACCATTGTACAATCTCGAGGTCAAAATGTACAACTGTTATGAAACATGTATGTTGCAAAACAAAGTCCTTGAAGACATTAGTAAGTCATTATACAGTATTGTCTACTAAATAGTTGAGTGATAAACGTGAGTTTCAATATCTAAGGGGTATCATTCTCCCCTAATCCTTGATGATATGGATCTTTGCAAAAGGCAGGTAAGTTTCCTGTTTGAGAATGCACGGCGCAGTGCAAACGCTGTCGACAGCACTTTCATACAATAATAGCTGCGAGGAAGAGAAGAAATGGATGTGAGGTGCCACACATGCCTTTGTCCATTGTACTTACTTTTCACTCCCCCACAGGTCCTCAGCAGCCTCTGCCATGTGACACACTGAATGCTGGCTGGGGACAGAAACTAACTTTGATGAGAGTCCAAATATTCCTAGAGAGGAATCCCTTGATTTCCAAACATCTCTTCTCACATCTAAATGTACTGGAGGATACTGTGTAAAACACAAGTTGTGTAAAAACATGCAATGTCACAGTGTCTATCAGCGAAGCTGTTTGTCAGCCATCCATGGCGCAGCAGTGGTCAGTGTTAAAGAATAAGCTTGTGCTAAGAAAGTGTGCTGCTTCAGCAGCAGCAAATCTGGTCTCGGAACTGATAGAGTAGTGGTCTCCCCTCTGTCATCCACCATAGCTGAAAATGCCCCTGAGCAGGGCTTTAAACAAGGCATTGTGAAACTGCAGTAGTAGATCTGCTCTGAGGCCAACAAGACAAGGCTGTAGTGTTTACTTGGTAGCTCCCAGCTGTGAGTGTGGGTACACATAGCCTTTAACTTCCCCCATAGCTATTGCTGTAAATAGGGATGTATTTTTAGAAAACCTGCCTTGTTAAATCAGGAATACGAATTCTTGTTTATTGAACACTGTCTCTGCAGTGACAGTATAGTCAGTAAAGTCTTACAGTATGTTAAAGGTGGATGCCTCTCTGCACTCCAGGCAGTATTCTTTTTTTATGTAAGGCATGAAGCAGAGGTTCAGTCAGTAGTCTTGTAAATTTGGCATAATAGGGAGTGTCACCATCCCAACATCTTGTGCTCAGCAGGATGTAAGTTGGCTCCCTGGTGCTGGTCTTGTTTAGTTTATTTGTTGGCGTGCACTATAATGAATGATATGCTTGTAGTTTTTCCTTATGAGCTAGAATAAATGGCAAGCATATATTTGTGCAGTGAAATACTTCTGGTGAGACTGTGTGGGAGGAAGAGATAGAGAGACGAAGGGGAGAAAGGGGTAATTGTTTGAGAGCTTGTTGTATCATCACCGAGTAATAATTGCTGTAATTAGTGAGAATGTACATCCATCTCCTTCAGATCGGCTCACGGAAAAAGGGATAAATTTGACAATAGGCCAAACAGATTGTGTTGTTGCAAAGATTACTGTGAGTTTAAAATCATATCAGATGTAGGGGAAATCTCCAGTATTCAAGCAGTCAATGATAAGAGTCTCTGGCGATCCATACTGATGTCTCCAGTAATTAACTCGAGGTGAAGATTATGGGAGATTTCTTCTCTAGTGTGTACACATCATGCAGAATTCATATTCTGACCTAAGCCCAAAACAAAGCGCCTCATTTATAGCTTCTGTTCCAGCTGATAGAGAATGGGTTTGACAGCGATCAAAACTGCACACTAATCTACCCGGCTGGCATTTGTCATTGATATGTATTTATGGCAACCGCACAATGCATTTTAATGCACTTTTACATGATAAGCAAGAGAACAAAAGGAGAGATTTCCACTGTTACTGCAAGAACCAGGTGGACAGAAGGAGTCTATAATATTAACTGCCAATATTCAGATAATCATAGCATGTCAAGGTGTTGTGGCTGTGTCTTCTTCACACAGAAAAATGTCTGTATGTTGGCTCAGCTGTAGACCTATCTATGCTTTGTCTGGTGTGATTTATACTAGTACAAAAGTAGGTGAAATAACACACATACATATTTTAACAAAATGAATGAAGCATTTGGATTTATACCACGATCCAAAAACAAGAAAAAACACCCACAGACAATAAGTCATATATATGTATTTTACATAATTCAGAAAAATAAAGCTTTTAAATAAAGCTGCATTTTTGTAAATTGTGCCATTTCTTTTAGTATATTTATACATCTGCCTAACTGAATCCAACCAAAATGAGTTGGTGCCTGCACTAGTTTAATAAAGACACATGATGGAGGAGGGGTCCCATCTCTGCCGAGGGATGGGGGGGCTAAAAAAAAAAATTGGCATAAGGGCCAGTTAATTAACCAATTAACCAATTCAGACAGACAATGAGGGTTAAAGCTGCTCTTCTCAATTGTGTTCAGCTCTGTTTTGCATTGATCTAAAATTCCATTAAAACTTTTGAAGATATTATCAATCACACCGTAAAATATCCCAGAATGACTTTGTTTATGTTTTATTAAATTTGACTGAAGATGTTTTTTTAAGTGCCTCAATGAGCTTTTGCATCAGACAATATTGCATACACACACATATTGCAGGTGGACGTGTTTTTTTTTTTTTTTCTATTTTGCTGCCATAAATAAAACAAATATGTGACTGAGGTTATGAGAAAGATTTAAACACCGTTAGGTCACATTTGAAACTTGCTTAAGCCTTCAAGTTAACGGTCAACAATCAATACTTTATACTGTCAGGAAAAACAAACGTCACTATGGGTTTTTGAAAGGGTTAACTATGGAGCAGATTGCAGCTTCAGCCATCTGTGAAAAGGAATCTATTTAAATTGCTTCTTTTCTCATTGTCTTATGTGTTCAGGGTTTTAGAGAGTTGTCCCTGTTTCTTAAAAGAGCATGGCCCCAGTGGGTACCTGTTGCTGATGTGGGCCTGTTGGCATTGTATGTTAAATACAAATGATCTTGATCTTGAAAAAAAAGCTTCTGATGTTAATGGTGCTGGGCTGTGAGAGATGCACTCAATGCAGGTGTGGTGCTGTTGCCCTTGCATGAATGGCACTTGGATTTAAATATGAAGTGCCAAGTCCTTTTATGATTACACATTAGCAGCTTCAGGAACAATTGTAAACTGTATGTGCCACTTTTCAGTTAATCCAATATACATTCATCACCCACCTTACAGAAACCACCTCTTTTGCTCCCTGAGCACTGCCCAAGCCATGGAAAGGGTTTGACTGTAGAAGCTCCTGCTATTAACAGAATTAACTCCAGCCAGGAGCACAGCTCAGGGAGAACACACCAATTCCATTATCTCAGCTGGACGGCAGCCATTCTCTCTCTGCCACTCTGCAGCCAAAGTGCTCCAAGCATGGAGCCCACCAAACCCATTGTACAGTGACACAACATGCACCAACTCTCAAATGCACTCTGTCAAAGCTTTTCTGTCTGAAATATTCATCTAGCTGGAAAACCACATTTAAATCTTTTGAAAAAAATAAAAGGTACAAATATTTAATTCGTTTTTCCTTTTACTTGGTGAGTTAAGTGAACTACAGTGAACCCAGAAATATTTGGTACACTTCAGTTTGCATAAATACTCTTTCCCAGGAAATTCCCAAAACATGTTTCTCCCTCAGCTGTCCTTACTGTTTAATAAATATGAAGAGGAGCATAAACAGACAGTAGTTTGAAAAATGATTATATAAAGCAGGAAATATTGTGTTAAATAATTGATAGCACTTTACATGAATTAGTAATGCAATACTGGGGTGATAAAGTGGTAATTACGGGTTATATGATAATATTGAGAATAATAAGAAGAAATTGGAAATTGAAAAGTTTAATTTTTGTAACAGTGTAATAATGTGGCAAAACATGAGGATAATACTAGAGCAAGCTAACAATGGGGACGGACATCAGCTAGAGGATAACAATGGCCAATACTATTATAATCAGATAATAGTAGTGTCATATTAGTCATGTTTTCACAATATGCATAGGGTAATACTTTTAGAACAATATCAGATGACCTACCTGGCACACATTGGTGACTTTGCCTTGCTATTGTGTTGTGTTCCTCGTCCAAAGAGCACAGTTGTGAACAAAATAAACTAGAACATACATACATTAGGGGTTGGCGATATATATCGTTTACGATAATATCGTCATTGTTGTGTTAACGATGTGCAAATTGACATTATCGAGTATTTAAATTACTTAGAAAAAAACACTTCAAAACACGTATTGGAACGCTACACATTCACTAATGTAAACAAAGATGGCGGCGCGCGATTGTGCAGCGGCTTCTAGCTCTCCTGTCGGTGTATATTTATACAAGTACAGCCACAATGACCTAATCAATACAGGACTACGATACAACACAGCCATTACGAGAGCCTTCCAGGCGGCTCATAGCATCCTGGAGGACACAGCCAGACCGGGCGCTCCAGGTTGTTGTCGGCGCTAGCACGCCGAGCTAGCTACCGGCAGGATGAGAAAATAACTACGTCAAGAGTCAGACCAGAGGCGGAGGACTGCATTTTTGTGCATAATGAATGGCGTACCAACAGCAGGATCGTTGCCCCGCACGGCTCACCTGACCTGGAGCCCTGTCGGTAATATACAGACCATTTTATTTACCACGAAAACGGCACACTGCCGTCTACATAGCCCCCTATGCTAACGTTAGCACAAGTTTGGCTCACTGCTCAACCATAGTGAACAAACTGCAGCGCGGGGGGATACATGTTGTAGCAGGGGACTTTTACAAGGCGTCCTTAAAGTCTGTACTCCCCAGCTTTTTTTCCAGCATGTAGATTGTGTTACTAGAGGGAAGAACACACTAGACCACGTATACTCTAACATCAAGAAAGCACACAGAACTGCTCCTCTCCTTCACCTGGGCCAGTCAGATCACAGCCAACTCCTGATCCCAGCATAAGTCCCGGTCAGAAGGACTATAAAGCCAAGTAGAAGGACTATCAGAACCTGGCCTACCACTGCCCTATCCCAGCTCCAGGACTGCTTCCAATAAGGACATGGTTGTGTGCAATATGTTACAGAACAGAGCCCTTTCTTTATTATTATGATTTCATCTTGCTTGTATGCTGCACAACTTACATTACAGCAGAGGTGTACAACTGAATGTGTACTCAGAGTTCAATGTTCCTACACTAGTTCAATTAGTATTAGTATAGTAGTATTTTGTCTTTTTGAATTGTTTTTACTTCAATAATTACATTTTAAAGAAAATAAATAAGAACTGTTTTCATTCAACATTGTGCCCATTATTATCATCAGTGATTAAGTAACTTAGACTTTTAAAAACACATTTTTAAAGGATATCGTCTAATTATCGTTATCGTCAAAATCGGAAAAAATATCGAGATATTATTTTTTGTCCATATCGCCCACCCCTAACATACATACAGTTTGAATAACGAACATTGATATTACCAACAAGGAAAGTTCTGAGATGTGTTTTCATTCAGTATTATTCAGCTTTGTCAACCATGAATATTATAGTATAAAAACACTATATATATATAAATTACAAAAAAACTATACTATATACTACTATATGATAGTTGCAGTTAGTAGGGTTCATGTAGCTCTTAGTACATTGTAGTGTAAGTTAATGGTTGACATTTCCTGTTCATATTTTCATTAAGTTTATTCAGGTTATTACTGATTTCCAACTTACTGAACAGTTTATGATAGAGGAAATAAAATATAGATTTCCTATCTGTTAATTCCTTCATTGTTAATGTAAGTGAAGTTTGGATAAAAGCAACATGTCATATTGTCAGTAAATTGTTGGTTTTACTACAGTATATAGTTTGATGCAAGCATGCACTCCAAGCCAAGGACAGTTCAAAATCCACAGTACAGCTGTGTGAATAAACTACAATGTGTTGAAATTATTAAAGGCTGTATATGCACTTATCTTTTGTAGGTAATTTTGCCATCTGATCATAAAAATTAAGCAGCATTTATGGATGTTGCCTTAACATGAGAATATCTGTTCCAGCTGAATTTATTGAGTAGGTTTTAGCATTTCCTTCTCATTTTGCATTCTGCACTTCATGAATATCCTTGAATGGAAATGTCACATTTAAAAGTAAAGTAGACTTGTCTAGTTGAGAGCAGATAATAATAAAGTTTATGGACACTGCTGCAGTGTTTCACCTATGTTTGTAGTTGCTAATGGAACCCACCACCCGCCCACTTTTTAAAGGTAGGTTATTTGTCAGCCTAAGAGCTTACTTTTGCACTATATATAAACAGTCCATTGTGTCCTTGTAGGCACACAACAGACCATTAGCATACTTTTAATAAGTAATATTTATGTTCAATTTTAATGTTGAATTTATAACAAATAAAGCTTGCTTTTCCTCCTGGCTGTTAGTAAAACAGAAAGAATGAGAAAGCCCGCAGGCAAGGCAGGTTGAACTGAGAGAAGACCAGATTAGGAATACGAGTCTGGGCTACAATAAAGTAGTATCACAGAGAGCATCATTAGTATTTGATGATTGTTTTACACAAATTTGCCTCCTGGCTAAACAGGCTGTGCAAGGAATGTTGCCTTTTCTAACATGGCCTCCTGCAACCATTAACCATTTGCAGAAAAAAAAGAAATCCTCCTGTGGTACAGAAGCAGGAGAAACATTGGAATAAGCCCACAGTTGCTGTTGCACTGTGACTTGTTTACAATTTCCAGTAATAAGACACACATGTATTACCATTTGTTTTACACCGGAATTGTTGTTCTTCCCAACATGAAGGGGAAAATACCCATTCTGGAGCATTCTGTGGAAAAAACACAACCCATTCCTTCTAAGCACAAAAAACAGACAAATGTATGTCTTAGTGTTTTTCAATGCAGGCATCAAAGAGAGAAGCAGAAACGACAAGAGCCAGGCAATGAGAGGAAAGAACAGCTAAGATAGCGCACTATGTGAACTGCATTGTTATTTCATACAGCACACTCCTGTGACATTTTTGGCAACATACATGGGTAATTCATAGCAAGCGCAAGATCAAAACAATAAAATAAATTGTCGGAATCACATACAAGTTGTCAATACAGGCATCCCAAGGGAGGGAGAGGAAGATACAGAGAGAGGAAAAAAGGGATAGCATTAAAGAGAAGGTAAGTGACCAGTAGCTTATATTATGAAATAGAGCACGTCAAATATTATTTTCTGCAACTTCATCCCCCCCATCCCCAGGCAATCTATTCTGAAAGACAGAACATGTTGTTAGTGATGCATTCTAAAAGTGTATCTAATATCTAAAAGTGTATCTAATAAGGTGTACCTTGTAGTGATCATCAGTGTCCAACAGTCTGCACATTGCAATTTTCCCTTAAAGCTTTGGTGTGTAACTTTTTGATATTAATGAACATGCATTACATTCAAGCCATTGTCAAATTAGTTGCTACAAAGCTAATTAAGACTTTCCGCTACAGACAACTCTCTCTGTATTTCTCAGTATGGCCACGTTCAGAAGATTGTGGCGTCTGGCGACTTTGGCGCGCAGAAACTCAAGTGAAGATAATTACCTCTTCTGAAGAGTCCATGTTTTTTTTTTTTTTTTCTCCGTGTCCTCCTTGGCTACTAGCAACTGTGTGGAGGAGGCGTGGAGGATGCGCGATCACGGGAGGCTTGAATCATGTGGATGTGCCAACAGTTTTGTTGTCCTTACTTATAATTCCTCATGTGGGTAACAGAAACTACACGCTATAGCTTTATATTCTTTTAAATAAATAAAAAGTGGGTGGTAGTCATACACTTTTGAGTATAATAATAACCTGCTTTCTCATGGGCCACTGATTTGAAGAGTGCTAGTTTCAGAATTTGAACTTTAAAATGACTTACTGTTGAAATTGTGCCTGCTGATGATATATAGATTGAAGGAGTAAATACATAGATTTAAGAAGCTCGTATATCTCACAGGCCAAGTGTGGATATGAGGTACTCATGAGGTAATGTATTTTTTGTACTTTAATTTAACTATGAACGTCTGAAGAAATTGGACAGAAGTCTACTGAATATACTCTCTTTACTTTATTTATTGATGATGATGATGAAAGTTGCTTTCTCTTTGAAACCCCAGTGACTGGAATAAGAGTGGGAAGATTATTCTTTTAATTCTTGCAAGCTGTCCAACTGCAGTGAATAGACTCAGGGCCGGTTCATTTGATTCATGATTAATTCCCGTGAATGTGGCTGATCAACCACATTTTGTGGAGAGCAGCCAGCCAGAATTGAAGTCATTCCCAGAGGTAGGCAGAAAATAATTGTGTTTGTCATGAACACTCATGTTGTGTTAGCGAACTTGTCTACACTTAGGTCTGTATAGTTTAGGCTACAGTACAACCACTGGACATTGATCTATTTGTAGTTCCAGCTTAGTTGAGCCGAGCCATCCAATTTCATATATTATTCAATGACTCAGTGATGTTAAGGCTTGGTGTTAAACTAAAATGTCAGTCATGAAAGATGGATACCTTACTGTCATACAGCAATCAAGCTTAATATACCTAGAATTAAAGTACATAAATATAAGTCAAGATGTAAAGTAATACTGTGTGTGTGTGTGTGTGTGTGTAATATAGGTTGTTAATGTTAATATATATATATATATATATATATATAAAAAAAAAAAAAAAACTCAGAACTTAAATTTAATCACCCAGACACTACTACAACAGATTTTGATTAAAGTTAAGGGAATGATGATTTTTGGCACTGTGTTGTTATGTGCCCGGCGGGACATAATATTTTAAGATCAACATTTCAAACCTTGCAAATTTTAGAACTGAAGTTCCACTGGTTTGACTTTGATCAAACCAGGAAGGATGGGGCAGTTATTTTTATTTAATTGTCTTTTTTGTGATCAATTTTTAATTGACACCATTTATTCAATACAGTCACATTACAGATACAGACTAACTATCCAATGTTGTGAACATTCCCTTTACCACCCCCAACCCCCACACACACATTTTTTATTTAATTTTGTCTCTCCTGTGTAGCTTTCTACTTTAATAATTCTGTTTTTACACACGTTCTTACACATGTTGACACATTCCCACACATATTTGACCCCAGCTTTACTTGCATAAGCCACACTCCTACATTCTTCCTATTAACATATTCATGTTGTATGCTCTCTGTTTTAATGCCCCCCATACCTTAATCCACCAATGATTACACACTACAGAACGTGGTATGTTTTGTACTGTACGTAGTTTCTGTCAGCATTAAATTCCATATTATAATGTAAAATTGCCATTTTGCCTTTATAGAAAGAATCACAGTGTTTGTTTTTAATAGAGAGAGTGGCTACAATATGATTATAATATCCCTAAACCATGTGCAGCAGGTCAGATTTGGATGAAGATTAGGATGATTCTACTTGCTGGTTGGCCCAAGGGTAAATTTGAGCATCTAAGTGTTAATTGGTAATTTAGTCTTCATTTTTCACTGAAACCTGTTGGAATCTTTAGTTTATAGGGACAGTAATTCTTTTTAATAGTTCATAGTTCATGATTTTAATAGTTCATTATAAAGTATTCTTTCATTTTTAATCACCAAAGTACAAAGTTAAAAAATCCCAGTCTTACTATTACTTTAACGAAAATGAAAATGTCTTAAACTTGCATAAGACATTTTTTTTTTCTTAAAAAGCCTGCGCTAGCAGTCAAATCAAGCATTAACTATTAATGCTTTTTATTTGATATTATAACCAAAATAAGTATTAGTAAAACTGTGTCCTGATCAACATTATAAAGACACAAACCAGCTTTGAGTAGAAACAAAGATTGACCAGTTATACAGGAAAGAGCATTGATGGATCTACTCTTCTCGATTCAACTTGCAGTTTTCTAATAGTGCTGTAGTACTTGGACACCGTATAACATGGCAATCAGACACATATTCACAAACCTTCCACTCCGGGATTGCCCATTTGCCGGTGGAAATGTCTTTATTTTCAGCCGGATTTTCGTTACCTAACGCTTCTTTTGTGTTGGAATTTTAAACTCTGGTGGATTTATGAGGACTATGGTTACCTGCTCCTCAGATCTGTGCAGGGTAAATCCAGACAGCTAGCTAGACTATCTGTCCAATCTGAGTTTTCTGTTGCACGACTTAACAACTTTTGAACCTACACGTTCCACCAAAACAAGTTCCTTCCCGAGGCTATTTTGCAGCGGCACCGTGGCTCCATGCAGCGCTTAGTGGCGTTTTTCCATTACATGGTACCTGCTCGACTCGCCTCGACTCTACTCGCCTCGCCTCAACTCGACACACTGTGCGTCTGCTTTCCATTGCAGATTTTAGTACCACCTCAGCGTGGCTGGTCGTCATAGCGACTGCCGTGGGCGTGGCTTGATAGCGTTGCATTTCCCCCGACTCATTTCCTGGTTCTCCTTCTCCGTAAACAACATGAAATCAATGAGATAGTTAACTTTTCCTGCTCCAGATTTCCCACCGTGGTCAGAAAGAACAAGGGAGACACTTTGTTTCTCTCACTATATGACTCTAGAGTCACTACTCGCTCCGGAGCTCGTTGCCGTCACTCTCTCACTGATCCCTCGCTCACCAGCTACACACGGTGACTCGACACACACACCAGCGCACAAGTATAAACATCAGGCCACTTGTATGCTACGAAGAAAGCTCTGCGTGGAGCCTCCAGCAGCAAAAAAACACAGCTGGCTAAACTATTTAAAAATGCCGTCTGTCGCTAGCAATGCAGTGATCAGTGACGTTTCTTTCCGACCAATCTGTAGCCGGCAGGGTTTCACGTCACCTTTTCGGCTCGCCTCAGCTCGCTTGGAACCTCGACTGAGGTGGTACTAAAAAAAAGTACCTGTTAGCAGGTACCAGGTACTTTTTTTTTTGTAATGGAAAACCAAAAAAGGCGGGTAGAGTCGAGGCGAGTCGAGCAGCGCCAGTGCCACCCATGACGATTGTGATTTGTTTAAAGAAATGCCAATAAACCGGCGCACGTTTTTCTCCTATCCCGGAATACTGTGTGGACTAGCCAGACCCTCCTCCGCAGCGCTGTGGAGGAAGGTCTGGCAAAGCGAGACTGCATACTCAATAATGCTAGATCTTTGATTTGCAGTATAAGTATAGCTCAGCCATAATAACCACATTTTCAACCCGCTTCTCAGGACAGTAGCTGCACCCACCCTTAACATACACTATGAGGATATTATTACTCCTTATATATTCATATTCATTCACCGCTCAGCATACCACTAATTTAATTTAAATGAGTTTAAAAATTATTCGTCGAAAATGAGATTGGGGGCATCCCGGTGGAAGAGAGGTTGGGGCACTTACTTGGTGGCTGCAATGTTCTCTACCCTAATTTCCTGTCCATCCCCATACTATAAAACTGTCCAATAAAAAGGCAGAAAGCCAGACTGACTAGTTCAGGTTATAATATATAAAATAAATGTTAAGGGCGATAGCTGCAGCCTTTTATATATTGCCTTGCATATCATAAATGAAAAATCTGCGCACTATATATATATATATATATAACATTTTAGACTTGAGCATTGAAAGCACTGCAACCAAGTTGTTGTGGTCTCTGATAGTGTGCTGCACTATAGCAACAGACCATTTCATCCAACTGTTAAAAACCTAGTAATTAAATATGCCTTAAATGCCATCCAAGCAAGTCATATCATAATACACTCCAGCTAGTACAAGTTTAAATGGTGCATATACTGTTTCCTTAATTTCAATCATTTTTAAAGATTGCCTCTTCTTTGTATTCAGTATTTAAGTGTTATTCCCTCTCCACACATACATAGGGGCACATTCTTGTTCTCTTAATCTCTGCCAGAGTTTGGAAGCTGCTGTGCACAGTTTTTAGGAGTATCTTCAGTGTATACAAGCTTTATAAATGAGCCCTCAGAGATCCGCGTCTGTGATCTGTAATGTCACATTGATGTACAGCCCGAAGCTGTTCTTCTACTTCAATGGATGAGAAACTGACTGGGTGGATTTATTAACCATTATTTTTCCAGTTATACCTGGATAAGCACACATGCTACTGTTCAGCGTGATTGTACTTGATTCCCAAAGCTGTCTAGTACAACCATAGTGTGATACTATTGATCAGTCAACATCTGCACTTTACTGCTCTAGTGTTTTGAAGGGGTGATTTTTAATTCAGATGTTAGCAAAAGAATGGACCCACTGCTAAATGTTAGAACCTCAGAACCGGATGTGGCTCTTAGATTGATTGACAAGTCTTTTTAATACCAATGCTAGACTGCATCTCAATCATTAATACCTGATGGTGGTTAGTGATGGTATTAGAGAATTGTAAATAAAGGAGTGCCCTGGAAGCTCACCCAGTTGAGCGTGAAGCCTCATGTACAAAGGCTCAGTCCTTACAGCAGCGGCCGTGGGTTCGATTCTAACCTGTGGCCCTTTGCTGCATGTCATCCCCCCCCCCTCTCTCCTTTCCTGTCGTCAGCTGTCCTGTCAATTAAAGGCCTAAAATGCCAAAAGAATAACCTTAAAGAGTATATATATTGTTAACACAGACATGCAGTAGGAGTGAACCACCTCAAAAACAATTAGTATGTGGAAATACACTCAGAAATAAGTGATCGGCCCTTTTGTGCCTTGTTATGTTGTCTTGTTGGTTATGCAACATTGAACACCGCCATCTGTTTCCTCCAACATGTCAATCCACCAAGTACCATTTTACAATGTGGATGAAGGCCGTATAACTGGGAGAAGGCATTTTTTCAGACATTTCTTTTAACATTTTCTGGGATTCAAACTAACAATTTTACAGTCACTTGTCTGCTTTTCCAACTGTAGCCCATTAAGGCAGTATTTTACACTATTCTTACTTCCTTTCAGTATTATCTTTGTGCAACCTGTTCAAAACCGTTAGCCTCCCGTTAAAAATCATTCTCTGTTAGGTTTATGTCACAATTTCCTTTTCTGTTCTTTCCCGAATCAATTATGCATCAGTGTGGCATCTCAGATTTGGGGCTAAAACACACTTTTTTCTGTCTTTTCTTTTTGTGTACACAGGAGGAGACTGTGGTGAGGGTTCACTAATGCTGAATAAACTATCCAAGGGCACTGCATCTCAAAATTCACAGGTGCTCCCCTGGAACATCCAAATTTATTCAAATTCTCTGGCATGGGGCTAGATTGAGAATGTTTAATAAACTGCTGGAATCCTATAAGGATGTGCTGGTTTACCTATGAAAGCTAGAAATGATCTATCTGGAAAGAAAAGAGGAATATGCAAGTTAAATGTCACAGAACAATTTCTGCTCTTATGTGGACCAAAAGGTTAAAGGCTTTTCATCCATGAGGAAAAATGTTCTCCCCCATGCATTTATTTATACTTGGGCTGTTATGGCTTTTTTCAAGTGTCCCTACAGGGCTGTCTGCACTTCCAGCACCTCTCCACTTTGACGCACCTCCCCTGGTGGGGCTTGACTGCACTGGCGAGCATGTAAAGCTCGTCTCGGAGCACTCTTCCCTCTGCCTGGGGAACGACACCCTCAGAAAACACCTACATGAAAATGCAATTAAAAGCTTCTTTCTTTGAATAGTACATACTGTTTTAGAGGGACAGTGGCAGGAAATGTAGTGTGAGAGCAACATGGTCAGGATGGATGGAGGATGAGGGACTGAGGTGGGGAGGAGTGTGCCATCTGCATTCTCCATCTAAGCCACTAATCTTAACATCCATCATTTCAGCACTCAGTCTTAATTTAACCATTTTTATTTGATGAAACACACTCACATCGTGCACACCCTTCCTATTTATAGGACTTTATTTATAGGAAGACTGTAGGACTAAACACAGCCAATATTCTACTACATCCACCAATCTAAAATGTACTGTAGCAGGCTTTTTTTCATTACAGTTCATGGGGGATGAATACATTTCTAATTAATTTCATACAAAGTCTGACCAGTACAGTGCATTGCAGCTTTAACACTTTATTTTTAAAATATATATTTAAACTTACAGTTTGTAATCCTTAGATTTGAGTCAGTATTCTAAATCATCTAAAAAGGTGTAGCGATTGTTTTCTGTGAGTAAGTCCTACCTTTGAGAACATTCAGTGAGTGCAAAGTGGCAAGGGAAAGCAGAGTATGTGAGCCAAATATTTAATTGCGCAAATGTTTCTGTTAAGGATTAGTCTGTCTCTTAAGAATTCTTGGAAGGACGTATCAACCATGTGCGTTTCAACCTGTGCTGTAGTTATGGATTTCAAGCAGTGTCTAACTCTTTCCCTGGAGATATTGGCTATGATAGAGCATACATCTCCATTAATCCTGATTTTTAAGAAGCTAACTAATCAAATGACCGTAGCCTTTATAAGTAATGGCAATGATTAAGTTGCTTCCCACCGTTATGTCTGTCTCTCATGTGTTTGCACGTGATTGTGCATGAAGTGCATAATCAGGCAAATAAAAAGGCTTATTTAGTGACAAGGGACCAAGCAGGACATTCCCCCGCCTTGCATTTATGTGTCCTTGTAATTGGGTGTGGAGATTTAAAAATACCTTTGTGGCATATGGAACACCCCCAGATACAGTATAGCATTTGGTGGCAAAATGCATGTCATCTCTTAAGGAGAGTCTTGGCACAGAATGGTCCTAATCATTTATGCAAGCCATTTGCAGGTCCAGGAGGAAACCTTTAAGTGACATTAAATAGGGCACACAGAGACATCCTTGATAGCCAGCACAAGTGTCTTTGGGCCAGTGATGCCTTAGTTGATCAGAGTGGATGTCTTGTATCTCTTGTGTGCAGCAGATATTAAAAAGAAACATAAGATTTTCACGTGCCTTGTGTCCGCCTTAAAGCATTGGATTTAAACATTGCGGCAGTGTTGTAATGATGAAATTTGTTGCTTAGAAGGCTGCTGATTTTACGTGGCAAATTACTTTATGCTCAAGACACACGTAAGGTGCTGTACCAGCATTTTAACAAGGGTTCTGAAGCTGGTTAAGGAAACACAGTGTTGCTGCTGTTGTAGTAGCAGCAAGGTTGTTCATAAAGTCTCGTCTGCTCTGTTAATGAAAAGAGCAGGGATTCACATGTACCTTACTAGGTTTTGTGAAATCTGTGTTTATGTCATGATGATGTTGCTTATTGAATCAAAACGAAACAAAAAATACTCATTTAGTTACAACGTATCTTTGGTTTGCTTTGCTACGGACTATTTGTGCGCCGCTGGAAGGCTATCAAAAAGTAATTATCTTGAAACAACATGAAATTTACTTGTTTTTAGATTGCAGTGTGGGAAGCCATGAAGAAAGTTATAATCATTTAGAGATTATCATTACTGAAATCTATTCTTCTTATGAATGTAGAGTTTCTATGAAGGAACCATAAGTTGTGTGGGTGCTTGATTGTATATTACATTAAGCACTTAATGCATTCAGTGTATACTGACTGACTCAGTACTGTATAATGCAGACATATAGGTAACCATTATATATTACTAAAAATCCCCTCTTTTTATACTGTAGTACATTTGCATTTTTAACCAGCCCCTAGTTGTTTATCATCACTGTGCTGCTGAAACTTCCAACATAAATGAAAATGTGCAACATGGTGAGCTTTTGAGTGTTGCTATGAAATGTGTGGGTTGCTTTTGTTCTGTCGTTTTTGTCCTTTTCTGCTGCATGATTTTAAGTGCACACTGCATGCAGGGTGTGATTTGAGGGGAAGGCGAAAGTATATACTTTAAACCTCATACTTTGAAAACAGTGTTGAAGAAAATGGCGAAGCTGTTAATACACAACAAGCATTAAACTCAGAAGTAGTGGGGAGATCTAGATGGTGAATACAGGATTTTTGTCACACCACTCTGTCATTTGCTTCATCTCGCATTTTTAACTTTAAGGACACACAGAGTGCAAGCATAACTATTATTTTTTCAATGATTCTCTTCTTCAGCACAAATGAGATTGCTGTATTGTTGGCCACATGTTTGCTCTCTCGATGCTGCACAGTGTGCTCTAACCCTAGTTTCAGATTGCCTGTACAGCAAATCACCATGGGCTTCTTCTGGACTCTAATTGCTTTAGATGCTAATTGGACTGTGGAAACGGTCTCCTGAGTTGCATTGGGGATTTCCACAAGCTGAATTAAAAAATAAGCGAAGAAGCAAAAAGGTTTTCCAATTGCCATAAGACATCTGGATGGCCTTGCCCTGAAAGCATATTCATAATTAATACACAAAGTGTGGTTGAAGGTGGCTTTTTTGACTGAGAGGTCTTCCCGCATTACCCCAGCTAAATATGAGAAGAAGATGTAAACTTGGCATAAAGGAATATGACATTTGAATTAGAGCATGCAGCTCTCATTAAATTTAAAGTATAAAGGCCAGGCCTAAGTTCTCTGTGCACAGACTTGTCACTAAATGTAAAGGACTGAAAGTCCATTAGATGATCATAAAACCTCATTACAAACATCAGGTTTCCTCAGTCTGTGACCATGCATCTAACACAACACAATACTCTAAACCAGGGCTGCACAATTAACCGCAATATGGTGCAATATTAAAACTGTGTGTATGTATCAAAATCCTAGTCTGAAAAGAGTATCAGTCTCAGCCTACACGTCATAATCTACAGATCAAAGAAAAGATTATTTGTTTTGTACAGATTTGCACATAACATTACACCATTATCATTTTTGTATATATTTTTTTAAGATAAAGGGGAATAATGATGCAAAAATGAATCATACTACAATTGCAATAATAGTCATAATAATTGCAATTAGATATTTTCCTCATATCGTGCAGCCCTACTCTTAACCCAAGCGTTCTTTAAACCTATTACTTAAAAGATAATAGCCTTATATACATTGGCCCACATTTACATCTTTTCTAATACCTTTATATTAGGGGTGTGACGAGACACTTACTCCACGAGACGAGACACATCACGAGATTGGGTTCACGAGAACGAGACGAGATTTTAAAAAAAAATATAAAGAAATCCTCAATGATGAAATATATGAATGGAAAATAGTTTTTTTATTCAACTGACCTTGGCTTCTTTGTAGAGGTTTGGGACTACAGTGCGAGTTAAATGCGCGCGTGATGGGATGACGTACCTCGTTTCCAGTGTGTGGAGGAGTCGCCGAAATCCGACATTTTCCACCACAGAAAATGGCCTCATATCAGCTGCAATGAAAACGCCTATGTCCCTTGTTATTGCCGTGGCTCTTGCACTTACCGGTGGCAGAGATGCAAAGGCTTTTAGAATTGTTTGCCCTTTTAATGTTTTCGTCGCGGGTGCAGTAGTTAGTAGAGAGCTGTGGTGGTGCTGTAAGTGTTTTTGCATAGTGCTCGTGTTAGCCGCGGTATACGGCATTTTTTTCTTACAATGTTTACATATTGCGTTCGTCTTGTCTGTCACTCTTTTGCCGTTTATTATTTCCGCAGGAAAACCAAAATGTTGCCACACAAATGATTTAAAAGTGGCAGGGGGATCTTCAATAGTAATTTCACGCTCCATCACGCTGACATAACATCGCCTCACGAGACAACTTTTCACCTCAACGAGAAATCTCATCACGTTTTAATCTCGCGAGATCTCGTAAAACGAGATCTCGTCACACCCTTACTTTATATTAAATGCACTATAATAAGATAATGCTCTTATTTCACATTGCAAATGTTAAGGCCTAAATGCTAAAATCATAAACAAATCCACACAAAGATATGTTTTCATGTGCGGGTGAAGGTCTTCGAAATTGCAAAGAATGAGGATAGAAGAAAGAGATGGAGCAGTGGTGAAGTGTTGCATTTTGTATGTGGCAAGTGGTGTAGCGTCAGACATAAAGGTCAGATAGTGTTGTGCTGCCATTGTTGCGTTTTGAAAAGTGTGGCAATCTGAAAGCAGTGGCTGCCTTGAATGACTACACAAAGGCAGGGCAGCTAATGGAGACAAGCTCTTTCCATTACAACGCCATCTGTTCCACTGAACTGTACTGCTGGCAGCTGCACACATGTTGGAGCGAGAACTAGAAACCAGACAGAAAGGTCTGAGTCCTTGTGCTCTGAGAAGACCTGACGGAGCCAGTTATTTTACAACAAAGATCTAATTAGCTAAACTGAACTGACTTCTGATGAGTGGAAGTCCTTTGATGTGTTTTCTGACACACAGTGTTGATAGCGTGGAATTTAATTTATTGAGGTGAGGTAACAAAGGCAAACATTAATCATACTGGAACATTAATATTTATTCTACTATAAGGATGTGATTTATTAAACTAAATAGATGATTTTATTTAAATATATTACAAATGCGTTTTGTGTGCACCTCTGTGTTCCATACAGTGCGATTTTGTTACTGCAATACAATAAAATACATGAAAGCAATAAAATGTGGCTGTTGATTTGGTCAGAGGGATTCACCGTGAAGCCATTCTTCTACATGAAATATTTATTTCTCCTAATTCTCCTTGCAGAACCTTTGAGTGGTAATAACATGTTTCTTTCTGCTTGGCCGTGCCAGACGAGCGACAGGAAGACTGTAGGCCATAATTATCCTGTTTGTTCAGAGGCCCAGTGTTTTTTATTATTTAAATCTCCTAGGGCTGTGAAAGTGCTGAGAGGCAATTCTTTCTCCCATTTTTCGCCATGCTGTGTTAGTCAGTGTTAATTCCGCTCTGTAATTTTTTTGATGTTCTGTTTGCTCAGTGTTCATCAAGTATGTGAAAGATGCCTTAACCAAGAAAAAGAAGTGGCATGACAGTGTAAACAAATAACTTGAACAAATTGCTTTATACAGACATAAGTACTGATGATAAAAGACATCAAATACCCGTATTATTATGAGGCATCAACTTTTGAACTGGATGAAATGATGCCCATCAGCAGTGCAAACACTGAGGGCTTACAGAGGTGGCAGTATTTTTCTGTTATCCCCCTTTATCAAACTGTGTGATTGTAATATTTATGAATTATTAAGACTGTTGCAAATAGCTAGGTCTAGTGGCTGACTTGGCTCAGTTGGTAGCAAAGGCGCACATGTACAGTACATGGAGGTTTATGCCTTGATGCAGAGGTCCAGGGTTCGAGTCCGACCTGTGACAATTTTCTGCATGTCTTCCCCTCTCTCTCCCCTTTCTCACCTAGCTGTCCTGTCCATTAAAAGCGGAAAAGACCAAAAAAATAATCTTAAAAAAACAGCTAGGTCTAAGCATGTGATAATATACACAATTCAAATTTTGTCAAAAGGTCCCTAAAAATATATGTATATATTATCATTATATAGTATTTCCTTAATTACTGAAGTATGCTGAAAATCTTCACACAGCATCAATACACATTTCATTTCACCATGCATGATGACAAAGATCTCATTACTTAAAGGGGTGATAGAATGATTATATAGGCAGAGGTGTCAAGTACAAATACTTTGTTACCTTACTTAAGTAGAAATTTTGGGTATCTATACTGGAGTAATTATTTTACAGCAGACTTTTTACTCCTACTCCTTACATTTTCACGCAATTATCTGTACTTTCTACTCCTTACATTTTAAAAATAGCCTCGTTACTCCTATTTCAGTTTGGCTTGTTTTCATTCCGGCTTGTCATCGTTCAACAACACACACACACACACACACACACACACACACACACACACACACAAAACCTATCCAGTTAAATCGCTCCATCCGGATAGAGTGAATTTGATTGTGGTTGGATGAGAAGTATAAACATATACCATTCCGACACCCTATTGGTTTGTATGCCTGCACAGACCCGGTGCTAATACGGCACTGGTGCCTTAACGACCGTTATCTAAAGGACTGAATAGCAACGCGGATTTTGGTGCCACTTAAATGCCTGCGCTTCTCTCTGATGCTCCGAAAACGGACGTTAGAGGGAACTGAAACATCGCCGCACGGGACGCTAGTTATGGTAACACTACACTCGACAGCAGGTAACGTTAGCCTACCGTTAGCTAGCAGCTGGAGTAAACACGGTTAAAATGCTGACAGCTAAACGGTGTAAAAGTGTGTCTGTATTTCACTGGAGAGGATTCTAACACCAGACTGTAGCTGCCGTTGTCTGAAAAACACAGACTCAGCCTGAAATAAGTTATTGTTATAAGTTATTATTACATTTTTAATAAATCATTTAATTTTGACCCTGTGGCCTTAGCAATACACAAGCCGTTCTTTAATGTCTCCTCCTACAATTGAACAAGGTGCTCCTTTTTTGTGGAGGTGGGGTAGTGCACTATAGGCCCCTGTGGGGCGGCCTAGGCTATTGTCCTTAATGGCATTTTTTCCCCCTTACATTACTTTTACTTTTATACTTAAAGTAGTTTTGAAACCAGTACTTTTACACTTTTACTTAAAAGCTTGAGTTGATACTTCAACTTCTACAGAAGTCTTTTCAAACCCTAGTATCTATACTTCTACTTGAGTAATGAATGTGAATACTCTCTGTATATAGGGTATTTCACAGTATTCCTTAAGGTCTCCTAATAGGATATGCATCATTGGTTGGGCTGAAAATGGCCTGGTTGATATTTTATTGGCCTTTATGCATCCCTGTGTTTTGGACCTATTTCTAACAAGAGCTTTTCTTCCAAATATGGTATGCTCATGAATATTTAGATGAGCTGCGTGCTGATTGGTTGAGCGAATCCCGTTACACACACATTGGAGACGAGACAGTAGGTCTCATATTTCAGACACTGCAATGTATCATTACCAAATTCACTTCTGAGACTTTTTTATGCAAGAAATCAACTATATAAAGTTCAAATATGTTTTACGAAAGATTTATGGCTAATTGCAAATTTGGTAAGACATGTCGGACTTTAGAAGCTCCACACAGTCTGATGAGAAAGCGGCAGCCTGCTGGTTTCCATACCCAGGGCAAAGTCACCCTTTGTGGATTACTGCACTACCGGGGCTCCGCAGAGCTAGGCGGCTGCCAGCATAACTATAATATATTTAGGGTCTGAGCGCCGACAGCGGCGAAGGCCCTATTGAAACTGAAGGAATCATTATTACGGCAAATTAATTGCCTTTTTGAGGGGCTTAACATATTCAAAAACTTACCAAATTTGGCGGTTGCTTCAAGTCCGGTGAAAATGTACGTATTTTAAAGGTTTCGGGAATAGGCGCGCAAAAATGCCTCGCTAGCGCCGCCTAGAAAGTTCAAAAAATTGAGCCCCTGCAGTGCGTTTAACATAGACTCACGAAAGTTGGTACACATATGTAACATGTCAAGATGTACAAAAACCTTCATTAGAGCCATACCCTAAACCCAACAGGAAGTCCGCCATTTTGATTTCAAAGTTTTAGTCTCACTCTGATTACCTAATGCACATGCACGCACTGTACAATGGGGGAATGGAGGGGGGTCACTAAAGAGGCATTTTCATCAGAGAGACGCTGTGATTGCTGGATAGGATATGGAGCAGGGGACTGACAGTGACATAACCAATCACACTATGACAGACGCTGCAGTTAGCACCAACTGCAATGTTTAAGTTTAAATGAACGTAGCCTACTGGCAGTCTGGCACACGTGGGTGCTCGAGCTCCGGAGCACCCACGGTATCGGCGCCTATGCTTCTTAGGAGGACAGTCTCTAAAGGCCACACATGAGTGAAACCAAAGGGAATGCAATTAGTTGTCATTTGTTTTGTTGTATATTTTTTTTGCAATAAAAACAGAACACTAAGCAATAGTATTTTTTTAAATCCCAATATATCATGTAGCCCTCCCACCCATGTTCTGGTGTTTTACCATTTAGCTTGAGAATGCTAAATGACAAAGATAGTTTGAGAAATATAACTTTAGCCCTACAGCAGTGGTGGAAAGTAACTAAGTACATTTACTCAACTACTGCATTTAGGTAAAATGTTTAGGTTCTTGTACTTGAGTATTTCCATTTAATGCTACTTTATTCTTCTATTCCACTAAACTTCAGAGGCAAATACTTTTTTCTCCACCATATTAGACAGCTACTTTTCAGGTTAAGATTTAAAACAATTTCAAAAGACATATGAGCAAGTAAAATACAACACATTGTTAAAGATTAATCCAACGGTTTCCAATCTTGTTGACTTGTGACCCTTTACAAAAAGGCAGTGTTTAATTGGAGTCTCTTGTCACAGGTTTTAGATGTCTATGTTAGCAGTTCAACCAAAGACTCCCCTTTAAACCATTCAGATAGATTCATTTAAATAACTGTCCAAGGCTCAAAGAGGTAAAACCATCCAATACATCACAAAAAAGCAAAGATTAGACATTTTTCTAAAAATGTGTACAAATTTGTGGAGCAGGACTTTGTTTTTCCTTCTTGCCTCTCCCATTAATCACGATTTATTTCAAAATGCTACTCACACATTACTGCATTAATATTGAGAAATTTTATAGTCAGTGTGTCCACCTTCTGCCTGCATGTGTCCATAAACACACACTGTAGTCACTATTAGGAAATACTATGAGTCCCTCTTCCTTTCTAAATTTCCAGTCTCATTATGAAAATATTTACTACACACCAAATACAATTTTCCTTTCTAGGTGTCAACCCCCCCAGGCTTTCTAAGAAAATTAATTCAAAGCTGATGGTGGGCAGTCGCACTCAGCGCACAAGCTCATACAAGACAATTGTACGCGAGACAATTGGAAGAGAAAGAAGCCGGAGCCTGGGAGAGCAGAGATATTTGAGCAAGCATGAAAAAGCCTCTGTTTTGCTTATGCTGCTTGGAATGAGAGCCCAGCAGGGCAGTACTGTATCCTCTGTTAACTCAAGTGTGTACCAGTAAGGGAGTATAGGCCATAAAAGGTGCTTTGGTTAATCTCTCACTGCATTTGTAGTCTTGTGTCTTCCTATCACTCAGAGTGCAGTTTTAGTTCCCTTCAGATGATACTTTGCTTCATTTTTTCAACAAACTGATTTCAGCACTTGTTTAACCGTGAAAGGAATTCATGGTTTGTTGCCCCTCATTAAGGGCTACTCAACCATCTCCAGCTATATTTATGTCAGGGTCTGGCCAATAATGGGCTTTTATTACACATCAGTCATTTAGTGTTGCTGAAGTTCCTCCTTAAACACAAATAATAAAACCCTCAGCTATGTCTTCTCTTTCTTCTTCTTTAAAAGCACAATTTTTTCTGCAGTTAATGTATAATTTGGGATTTTAGGAACCCTGTGTTTTTTTTGTATTTAGTTTGGGGATTTGAATGTTTGATGCATTAAATTTAAAGATTCATTTTAGTTTTGGCTTATTTCTTTTTAGAAATTGCCTTGCAGCTTTTAATGTGTCAAAGTTGTGTAAATATGCGCTACTTGTATCCTGAGTGTACCATAAGTACAAGGTATGGTGGCCTTGAAGGACAAAACACAACAATGTTTCAGAAAACACGTTTCACAAAATTCACAAAACATTTCGACGGATAAATGCCTACAATATAAATAATACATGTGAATTAAACATTCTCCAACATATTCCGCAAACCAAATGGCATTTAATGTGGTTTAAGCAGGGACGATAGCAAATCCGTCTGCATTGAGGGTGATTCAGTATCTGCTGTCCACAGCTGCTTTATACTGTATGAAAGCTTCTCCATCAGTTCATGACATCCCTGCAGCATCTAAAGGCAGCAGGACTGATATGGTGATAAATGTGCAGCCTCTGAGAAGTGCCGCGCCAGAGCGCAGTGTCGTTATGCACAGCCGTTCTCTGTTTACCTTCATTAAAGCACCTGAAAACGCCACAGGCTGCTACAGTACTGTCACACATCAGACTGCTGGGTTATAACTCAATATTATATATCACTTTTTTTATGAACGAGATGTCTAGTTACCAGGCTCATCATAGCCTCTTTTCTAACTTTTTTTCCTGCAAAAGTAGTGTCTCATGTTTTATCCTTGAAACATATTGTAGTGCAAACCCTATTGCGTAACATTAATTACTAAATGTGGCAATGTACAAGCTGAGCTACATTAGAAATATTGCTTAAATAGCACCGGTCTGATCACCAAATCCATTTATTTTTCATTTCTATTATTATTATAGCAACTAACTCTCAGAAAATCATACTTGGTCTGTCTTTGGGTGCAGATTTGTGGTGATGTGTGTTCATGTGGTGACACTCTGAACCACCCAGACATTTCCTGTGGTAAAGCTTTCCGTTTGCTGAGCTGTCGTTATCACGTTTAACTGATTGGCACAGCTTTTTCAGAACTATGAGACCAGTGATGTGACTTAAAGTATTTAATAATCACAACACCATCTGATCTATAAAAGAAATAAGTGGTAGGAGCGCTTCTGGTATCCTTTTAACCACTGATGCTCATGGAAGGGAATACAGTTCACAAAAAGGAAGAATTATGACCAAAAAAGTCATTAAAAATCAAGTCCAGGCACTCAGGGTTGGTTACAAAATGTGATAAAAAGGCCTTTAATAATTAGGGCAAGAGAATAAGCCTTGAGCCTTCCTCAGTGTGTAATCTGATCTATATTCACCTTCACCCAGACCTTTTGCATCTAACTCTGCTGCACATACATGAACCAAAATAGAAGGTGTGCATGCTTTGTGCTTGGCATTTATTATTCAAATTTCAACTAAGGGTGCAAAATATGAAACGGATGGTGCAATGCATGCTTTTGCACCCTCGAAGGGGCCTGTTTTCCACATTGTATTGCAAATGCTGCACAGCCACTTCCCTCAAGATTAATAATGTTTTATTTTATCTTATCATCCCAACCTGTGAGAGGCAACAATGTGCCACAAGGACTTGACACTACACAACTGCACAACACTATCATATGGGATGTTGTCACAAGTAAAACAGTTTTGTCTTGAACATGATTAGATATTAACATCATATTTTTCAGTCTAGGCTTTTGGACTTTTGGAAGAACATCAGCTCAATTAACAAACCAAACCAAAGAATCTGAACCTAATGAGGACTGGACTAACTTGGATCCTCATCTCAAAAAATAATGTCTTTCTGTCTTCTAGACCATTTTTTTCAAAATTATACCAGCCTAATATTTACAACGCTTAAAAGCCATTTGACAGCCCCTCCATAAATTAACGAGACATGTTTTTTCAGCAGTACCAGGCCACACATTTTAAAGAAACTAAGAATACTCAATAGATACAGTAATCTTCTGTATATCATATCAGAGAGTGTGCTTTGATAGTTATCATTATATAGTATACATTGAAATATTTAATTAAAAAAGACAACGATAATGTGGTTTTTAATACTTATATACTAATAGACCAAGTGTGGCATTGAACATTTCAAAGAACAAAGAAACCACCATGCCATGAAAGATGAAGGTTGATATCGTTTTGTCATCGAGATAACAGCAGGAGCATTTTTCTTTACTCCTGAGACACTAACTTACAAAATGACATTAAAGTATAAGACCTTAGGGTAGCACTGTCCTTTGGTAAATGCTGATACAGCACAATAGCATCTCTTCCCCTCTAATGCTGCCTGTTTACAGTAGGCTGGGTAACAGAGTTTGGGATTTATAGGCAGTTGTGATATGAACGAGCACAAAGACATGAAAATGTCAGTTTGTCCAATGGTTCCTGACCTGGAAAGAAAGAGCACTGTTTATAAAGCAGTGCTACATTGTGCGAAATAACATGCATGACCACGACTATTGTCACCCATGTGATGAATATGTGTTTAAACATATCTTAAAAGCTCATATGAACTAAGTAAATATTGTTCTATCTTGTCCAAATTCTTTGAAGTTGGTATAATTAGGAATGAGTAAAAATTAGCTTGGCAGATGAAGATAAAATATACACCACCCACCTGCACATGAGCCTGTCTCTATAACCAAATGATAGCTTAATGTATGGCATAATTCTGCATTAAAACAGGAACACAGTTTAGATAACTGCGATGGCCATGTGTACATCCACTCACATGTACTCCACATGTAAATCATTTCCTTCATGCAAATTACTTTGATTTTAACACAAACCACCATCTTTTTTCTAATCTTAACTATTCACTTTGGTGTCTGAATTTAACTGTTGTCTTGCAGGACAGTCACCTTTGGTAGGCTAAACTCAACTGCAATGGCCGCTGAACCGACCGTAACCTCACAGTCCCCTATACCCGGCTCACAGTAACCTTTTCTAGGCTAAATTTAACTGTAAAGCTGCTAAACTAAACTCATGTGACCGGTCGTCACGTGAATGCCTTTTTTTGTGGGCTATCGTACAATTTGTTATGCATAAGGTAATAAATAATGCTATCTGTATCTGCTAAGTATTCGTACAATATCATACAAACCCGTTCATGAGAATTCGTTGGGTCTTTCCAATTTTCCAGATTTCTAACTGTGAACACTTTGTTCCCAAACCTCTACTGTATATGTATGTACCTTTAATGCTTTTTTTTTTACTGCACCTTGACAAAGACCTCTTGGTCACTTTTCTTAGACCAGAGTTGCTGGAATTTTTTTGCAGCATGTTAATTAGGTTCAGCTCAGTGTCAGCACATAGCCAGACACCATAACATAATAGCACATCAACATGATTCACAGGAGCCTAAAGCTGCCTGTTCAATACAGCATTGCATATACAGTAGGTGCAGAGGTATATTTCTGGAATTACTAATTATAAATCCAGAGTTCTTGCTACAGATGGAAAGAAACCGTTCTTGAAGCAGGGTGTTTTGGTGCACAGAGACATTGAATAGAGTCATTTCTGAGTGCCATCTTTTTCCTAACATTGCTAACAACAAAGAGCACAATGTACACAGATAACAATTACAAAAATACAAAAATGATGCGTCATGATTATTAACAATCTTAATTTTAAGACTGTGCTGAAAAAAGAAAAGAAAAAACGTTATCAAGGAAACTTTCATTTAACTGATAACTTAGCGTTGGTGGCATCAATGTTTCAGCCCATTCTTAATTTGCTTGTTGTGATCCAATATGGTTAATGAATCTTGCTGAGTGGGCTGTGGGACTTAATGGGAGCCAGCTGTGCATATCTTCAGTTTTAATAGCTAATTGTTCAGATTATGGTTTGCTTACTTTGAAGCATGTTATTAATATTATTGTTGTATTATTATTGTTTTTATTATTATGTGATGTAAATATTCAATTCAGTTAACATGTCTTTAATTGTTTTCAACTGAATAAAAAAACATTCTAGGATAAAGAAACGTTTCACCTTAGGTCCTGAATGATATATGGAGTTTGAACGTCACATTAAAACCTTGAGGACTAGGACTTCAATTGTAAAGTAACAATAGCACTAAACACTGCAGCAAAGGTGGATCTTATTAGGTCAAATGCAGATCTGTCAACTGTAAAAGCCAACCAGCACTTTGATTTACATGTTACAACAGAAAGAACCCCAAAGGGTGCCCGGATAGCTCAGTTGGTAGAGCAGGCACCCATATATTGAGGTTTACTCCTCGACGCAGCATGCTGACCCAGGTTTGACTCCGACCTGTGGCCCTTTGCTGCATGTCTTTCTCCCCTTTTATTTTTTCAGCTGTCCTGTCAATAAAGGTCTAAAAATGCCCCAAAAATAATCTTAAAAGATAAGAAAGAGCCCCAAAAAGGCCAAATCATCTGTGGCCAACTGCAAAGTATTGCTCCACCTGTAGTGCTTTCAGGAAGTATCTACATCATTTTGTCTATATTATTGGTCTAACATTTTTAATATGGCAGTATTTTCAGTTGTCAGTTCCAATCCCCCCCCCATCTCCTCATCCTTACATCCAAACCATTTACCTTTTGTGTCCCACATGGGTTTAAAGGGAATTACATGTCAACAAATGTACACAAAACAAGAATCAACCTCCTAGTTATGAGCGCTGCCCTGAAGTGAACTACCCCTGCATTTTCTTTCCCTGGATTGGTTTCTGCTTGTCAACAGCCTTTACCAAACTTGTCTCCTGCAGTGACACAGCAACGATATGAAAAAATCGGAGGCAAATTGTCAAGGCTATATGACTGAGTCTAATAAAAATACAAAGTCCAACTCGCGGTCTGTAGACACTGCAATATTCATTACACACCACAAAATGAAAGGTTCAACAACATAATTTTTGATGATTTCTGCATTCCTAAACTGGCTACAAATGATAAAAGGTTTTGAACTTGCTGGCAGTTGGTTTGGGCACAGAGTCAGTATCAACACTCTTATTTACTATTAATTTATCTGCATGCTGTATGCTCAAGATAAACACTTATTTTTTGGGCTTAAATATCTCTAGAAACTCTAAATATTCTCCTCATGTTAAGGCATCTTGGTCAGCTTTAATTTCACTGGATGTGCTTAGCAAGGTCAGCACATGGCAAGAAGGGTGGAAGTTCAAATCATTTGAATTCCGTGGGCAGCAGAAGAGTAAAATCTGGGATGTGTGCAAAGCTCAATGCTGCAAGGTTTGGCCTGTAGCGCTCCTCCTGATCCTGTGTCGCCTGCCTTAGAGCTTTACTGTAGGTTTTAAGCTGTGTTGTGGTTTCTAGTAAGGATGAGATGGGAAATAAGCTTATTTGGTTATTCAGTTGCTGATAATTAACAGGTGACAGAGCGTAGGTGTTTAATAAAGGTTGTTTGTGCGGTCAGAACTTAACCGTTACCTTAGACGAACCCAAAAAATGAAGTCAGATGCAATCTGGGTTTTCTCATTGCAGCCACTTGAGCACATGACTTATTAAGTGAATTGTGACATGGGGGAACATGGATTTGGATGGTATGGTTCAAGTAGGAGGTAGAGCAGTCATCTACCAATCCAAAGGTTGGTGGTTTGATCCCTGGCCCTGGCGTCCCATGTCGAAGTGTTCTTGGGCAAGACACTGAACCCCGAATTGCTCCTGTTGCCGCGCCATCGGTGTGTTAATGTGTGTGAATGTTTATCTGATAAGCAGGTGGCACCTTGCACGGCATCCTAGGCCATGGTGTATGAATGTGTGTGAATGGTTCATGTACTATGTAAATATGTAAAAGCGCTTTGAGTAGTCGTAAAGACTGGAAAAGTGCTATATACTGTAAATTCAGTCCATTCAAAGCAAAATGAAATCATGTGGGGCAGAAAATTGTGTAATGAACCCTTGTTACCAGGAGATGGCAGCAAAATTCAGTTTCAGTGAAAAAAAATAATTTCCCCCACCCTTTCTCTGACTGGTGTGGGTTTGTGATGGCAGATTAGTCTCCCCATTGTTTATCCATTCACTGTACATTTGAAATCAAAAGTCACAACTCTGAGTTGTAGACAGTACACACAACCTGTTGGGTTGAGGCCACATTTAAATAATGTAAATATAGACCTATTTACATATTAATTTTTAATTTTCACCTACAGCATACCAACATTAAAATTCAGAATGCCTCATCTTTCATTCCTCCTTAAGATGTACTCTAAACCTCCTCCACTGTATTACAATGTATGCGAGTACCTTCATGAATAATCTGTTACTACCAAATACACACAATACAGATACAAATGTAGCATTCAAGCAACTTCATAATATATTTTCTCTTCTGTCCTAGGGGAATATGTCTGCAGTTTACCTAAACATTTGATGCAGGTTCAAGTTAAAGACCTGAAATTCTTTGTCAGCTGTGTCTACTGAAAGAATAATATGCTTGAAAGAACAATACATGTATAACGTTACATGGAGTGACTATATCCTATCCTCATCCTAAACACCAAATTACTGCTTTTCCACCACTTGATGGCAGTGCAACTGTGGACATCTGCATTTGCCTTAATGATTAAAGCAAATGTGCTTTGCTGTGGGAAATGTCGCTCATATCACATAAAGGCAACCAGTTATATATTTGAAAAATGTACAAAAAGTGACATATATATATATATATATACACACACACTGTGTGCACTGTACAGATAACATAACGTCCACAAACATCATCTCATGAGAATTATACCCAACAGAGAAAGTCAAATGACAAAATAGGGTCCAAGAGCATCTCAAGTGGCTTGTATCTGCTGTTTATTGGATCAAAAAGAAAATATTAAAAGGAGAAAAAAAAACATTCCATCTGTATTTTTGCCACTGTGTCACTGCATGTGTGTGCCAAGTATATAGCTTATTTCGTGGAAAATCAGTGTCAAACTAAAAGAGAAGCTAAATCATGTACATTCCTTTCAGAATACGGTAGTATATTCAGTTTGATTGTCGTCTTTATTTAGTAAAGCAAGAGAAGTCCAACAAACAGCAATGTTTGTAAACGGCATTTTGTGAGACAGTCACCATCAGTGTTCTTAAGACTGCTGGCTAAGTTTTAATGTTAAACAGAGCACTGTGTACTGTGCTTGGATGAATATTTCATTATGAATGTCAACAGCATGCAGTGGGATGACCCCAGCACTGTATAAAATGACCAGCATCCTGCTACTATCTGTGCAGTGCTTTGGCAGGGATAATTAGATGAATCTCTGCCCTGAAGATGTCAGGCTGTTCTGGGTTCAGTGGGGTGCCCAGTCTGGTGCAAGATGAGTGTAATATAATGTAATTATGTACCTATACTACCCAGTGAATGTTTGTAGCTGTTTATATCTCTAAGTGGGCCACGCTGTGGGCATTTCAAGGCCACAAACTTTTCTCTGAATGACTCAATTTTGCTTCTCTTTATGTCCCCACACTGTGCCAGCCTGATTTTTGTTCTCTATCAATTTTTAATGGGATGAAAATAACAATAAGAGGACTTAGCATTCATGATCCTCTTTAAATGGTTATTTTATACTTTTGCTAATTAAAATATTTCCTAATTTTACATTCCAGTGATTCCTTGAGGATCCCTGATTTTAGTTTGTCAAAGTTATCTGCAAATTAACTTTATGTGTCAGCCCAAGTTAGACTCTGTGGCAGTCATTCGGCAGGGAACGTGGTGAAGTTGTACAAGGTGTATCAGCGAGATACAGCAGAGTCAAAAGCCTGGGGCACAGTGTGTATTAAGGTTAATTCGAACTGATTAGATTAAGCAGTGGGGCTGTTGCTGTGGGGAGCAGGAGCATTGTGGTGTGCCGTGCCGTGAAGGGTGTGTGGTGTGCTTTATCTCGTGCTTCTAAGAGCTTGTAAGGGTGCTACTTCATCCTTAGGGATAGCAAGTCACATGAGTTCAATTCTTTGATAGCATATATCCAGCAGCTTGTCACGCTTGATGAGAGAGTCAAATTGGCAGGGTCTGGAACAAGGGACGCACTCTGGAGGAGGTTGGTGAATGCTGGTTTTTAATAAGAGTACAATCCTCCTCACCATTTTCCTATTACTTAATGTTTATTATATAGAGTTTTCTCTGTGCAGTGTCTGGATGTTATGTGGTCTCTCCCAGGAGAGCTGAAGTCTATTTCCTTGTTATCCTTTTCTTATTTCCAGGTCCCTGTAAAGCTGCCTGAGATAGAACACTAAACGCTTTGCCTATCTGCATGTACATTACATTGCAGCCGCTTGTGTTTGTCTTTTCCTTTAGCTTGTGATTTCTGCTCATCACAAGCTTAAAAAACGAAGTCCTTTTTTCAAGCAAGGTCTTTCCAGTGTTCTTTGTCAATCCTCCCTGGGCCTTTTGAAAGCCCATTTTTCCCCCACTGTACAATATTTGCACTTTTAAGAACACTGTGTGCTGAAACCCAACTGAGCCTCCACAAAATCAAAGATTTGAAAGAGTACCCAAAAACAGTTTTTCAAGACACAAATTTGCCTTTGAGATATCTAAAGTAAAATGTGTCCACACTACCAGCACTGTGAGGCTGTACTTAGGCACAGTGATGCTTTGAGCTCACAGAATGACAATATTAACAAGCTGATGTTCCATTCCCACTAAACCAAAGTCTCTGGACAGCCTAAACAACTCCATCTCATCCTCCGCACTCCACCATGAATGAATGAAGTGGAACTTTCTGTTATGCTGGTTTTGCACATAATGCACATAATGCATTATTATACCAGTAGTCTCGCATTGCCAGACCTTTCTCCACACTATACTACTAACTTTTGCACTACTCATTCCCTGATAAGCAAAGTTTTCTAAAGAAAAAAAAAAAGGGTAACACTTTACTTGAAGATATAAACATAATCGGGATGTGACACTATCATAACTATGACATGACACTGTCATGAACGTGTCATAGACGTTATAAACAAGTCATAAACATTTATGACTTCTGTCATTAAGTGTCGGTTTTTGTCATGACAAGTTGACATTGTTTGGGTTGTCTTGATTATGACAACTTGACATTAATCAAAATGACATTACCAGAAGTTTTCTTGGTCATGACAACTTGACATTAAATTTCTTTGGAATGTCCTTATTAAGACAACTTGACATTAAACAGGATGACATTATGTCAAGTTGTCATGACAAAGACATCCTCTGGTAATGTCATCCTGGTTAATGTCAAGTTATCATTACAAAGACATCCCAAACTAATTTAATGTCAAGTTGTCATGACCAAGACAACTGGTAATGTCACTTGTCAGTTGTCATAATCAAGACAACCCAAACAATGTCAACTTGTCATGACAAAAACCGAATGTCATAGCTCATAAATCATAAGTCATAAATGTTTATGACTTGTTTATAACGTTCATGACACGTTCATGACAGTGTCATGTCATAGTTATGACAGTGTCATGTCACGATTATTTTGATACCTTCAAGTAAAGTGTTACCAAAAAAAGTCAAGAGTGCTCAGAAGTTCAAAACAAATCATGTGCTTTTTGGAAGAGGAACACAAAAGTTCAAAAGAGAAAAAAGGTCCAAGGCACTCTTCTTGCAAAAAATGTAAAAAGCCTTTATTTAAATAGTTATTTCATATCGAAATCTTAGTACATAAAAAAAACAAAAAAACAGAGTGCCTATTTGCACCCCGGTACGAATAGCCTCAGCCACACAGCTGAGCTATTCACATCCTGTGACGTAACAACAAAAACACGTTGCTCGCGTGCACCGAAATCATGGACGTTCATCTTCCATGACCGCAGAAACTGGTATATTAGGAAAGTTTTGTCTCTAAAGTTTATAACAATTGAAAAATGGATACTACAGTTGCGCTTTCTGTCTTCAGTGAAAGCATACAACAGTTTGTTAGTACGTATTTTTTGTATACAGTATGGTTGCCTAGCAACTGAGGCTTGAAGACAACAAGTGGTAAACAGTTGTACAACATTCTGTAAGAACTGCTAGGTGAGTGGTTAGAGCATTAGTCTGGGAGTCTGGAGTTTGATTCATTGGATAATTTGCATGCAATTGAGCAAGTCAGGGCCCGCGAACGCAAACATTTTTTTGCAGGTTGTAAGGGAAGACTCATGAATTTGCCTGCTCTGGTTGGGTTGGTTAGGTTTACGCAAGAGGAGGGGGATTGGTTATGGTTAGGGTAAGAATGTCAGGGCGATAATATTCCAAAAAGGTGTAATACATGAGTAGTATGGATAACTGTGTGTAAATATATGCTAAGGTACTGTAAATGCACAGGTGTGCAAATAGCATACATTGATATTTGTACCAGATGGGGTATTAATAGAACACATTGCTGTGTGCACCGGCGGGGTACGAATAGCATTCATTTCTAATTGCACCAGGGTATGAATAGCTCTTCTAATTGCACCAGGGTACGGATAGCTCTTCTAATTGCACCAGGGTACGAATAGCATACACTGCTAATTGTACCAGGGCAGCAACCCTCGCGTATCAGCACAAACGACTTTTAAAATTTTTTGCAAGAAGAGTGCCTTGGACCTTTTCTCTCTTTTTCTCTTTTGAAGCAAAGTTTTCTATTTGTACTATATTTAAAACACTAATATTACACAGATATTAAACATATTGTATGTATTTTTTATGTATGTATACTTAACTGAATATACTCCTTGTTAATACGATTTAGTTTTCGTTTTTTTTCTTCTTTTCATGCTACTTTTATATAGTTTGTCTATTTTATTGCCTATGTTATTTTATTGTGATTTAAACATTTTTGAACTTGTTTATAGCATGTTAATGTGTGTGGACGGGGCTAATAACTACATGTCATTGTGCAGTCATGTATTGTATAATGAGAATACTAAATGGTTGAATCCTTGAGTTAGCATGCTAACATTTGCTATTAACACTAAACAGATGAGGCTGATGGGGATGCCATTAGTTTTGCAGGTATTGGTCATAAATCAAAGTATTGGGTGACTAACTAAACATTTTCATATTCCAGCCATGAGTCAGTGAAGTGAAGTTCTACAGAGTATTACCCTAAAACAGTTTATTTGCATAATGGAGGTAGGAAGAAATGAAACAATGTAACAACTCTGATGAACATGGTTCCTGATTAATTTTCATAAAACGTGCATGGCTGTGACTTAACTAATTAAGAGATGAAAAATGAAATCTGCATGTACATATTCTACCACCCAAGGCAAATAGTAAATATATAACAAATACATACAACAAAATGGAAAATAAATCAAAACTGGTGCAGAAAGGGAAATCTGCAGGAAATTAAAGTGTTGTGGTGATTGTGTGCATCGCAGAAAAAAGAGGGAAGGAGAGAGACACCTGGTTTACTCAGAGAAAATAATGAGCAGCTTGGTTAAACTGACAGGTCTTAAACCTGTCTGTGCTGTTGTTTAGATATGCAGATTCATTGGCTGTGAGAATGTGCTGCAAATGTAGCTGATAAGAAAGATGTAAACAGCTGGTATTAAATAAAGAAGTGCCAATTAAGACACAGCCATATGTGATCCAAACATTAGAAAAATGAGACTGAACTACCTGTATATATCAAATTTTGGGGCACTAAGAAATTTACAACATAACTACAAATGCTACTACTGTACTTTTGCTTGCTTGGAGTTGGAATGAGAAGATTAAGAATGTGCTTATTCCCTGCTTATTCTGCATTGCACAGTTTCTTTAAATGGCTTTATTCCATTACAGGATTAAGTTGAGTTATGCATGGCCCATTTTTTTACTTGGGTAGATGCTAAAATGTATGCAACATCATGATGAGCAGCAGTGTAACTACCCAAAGGAAACCAGTGATTACAAGATGAGCAGATGAGAGCAACATGACTGAGATATCCTGCACAGGACAGAATATGCAAATGATTAAAGCCACTTGTAAATAAATAACACTATGTTAGGACAGTACATAACTTCCCATAACTTCACATCCTGAATTAATTTCCCATCACTATGATTGGATTGCTCGTCTCCTGATTCCTACTAAACTGTATTATTCAGAGCCAACTTCCATCTGAATTCAAATATACATCACCAAGTGAAAATTAAATCTCACAGACATGGCTGGATACGGATGGCATTAATGTTAACATTGTTTAAAATCACCGCCAGGAATGAAAGTGTCTACGTCTCCTTTCCAATTAAGCTCCTTTTACAACATATTAAGTGCTGAACTTAAGCTGTGGGCAGCGGAGGATGCATTTCAACAGAGCTGGATTTCCTTTCATTCTGTCTGTATGTATATGTGATGAAATTACTAAGCCCCACAAGATTTCTGAGTTTAGAGAAAAAAAATACTGCAGCCAAATTGAGACTCTCTTCATCTGTAAGCTGATTTAAGCCTTGCTAAGAGCTTAGCTTTCCTTTATTAGTATTGGCTGCTATGTAGATTCAGCATACTACCCCCTTTCCCTCTATTTGCCACCCATCTACAGTGTTTACCTTTGATGAAACCATGTGCACTTTTCATTTCACGCAGACCCCTTAAAGATATAGTGCGTAGTCTCTGTCTCCTCCAAGAGGAATTCAAAGAAATGACAACAACCCTGTCGGCGGATCCACATGATACAAGCGTGATTGCACACGCCGGAGGATAAAAAAACAAAACATGATGGACTCTTCTGAAGAGGTAATTATCTTCACTTGAGTTTCTGTGCGGGAAAGTCACCGGACGACATAATCTTCTGCACATAGCCATACTGAGAAATAGAGAGAGAGTTGTGAGGCGCTGATAGTGTGAATTAGCTTTGTAGCAACTCATTTGGCAATGGCTTGAATGTATGAACGGACATTCATTAATATCAAAAAGTTAGGCACTTAAGCTTTAAGCTCCCTCCCCCTGTCTTGGAGTTGCACGTTAACACCAGAGCGTGGTGGTGTTTATGCAAATAGATCTTTAAATGAAAACTATTTGAGCTGCCTGCTCAAGTGTAAAAATGATTGCAGATGTTGTCTATATAATATTTCACCTTTGAAGGTGAAATAGTTGAGAGTAGTTTTTGTTCCTGAAGACAAGAAACACAATATTTTATATATGTGAAAGACCCATCTTTTTTTTCTTCTTTAAGAATAGGCTGATTTTCCAGATAGATGTGCAGTGAGTACCACCTCTCCTGGGAATGAATGCAAATGTGTTGGATTTATTCCTTTGTACGGTTACAGTCTTGAGAGTGCCATATATTGTATGTTATGTATTGGGTTTTTCTCCTGTCTGCTTGACACCCCAAACAACAGCACTGAATGAACAAGTGTCTAGAGACGGCTTCTGTCATTCTTTCTTTTGTACGTTGTTTGGGATAGAATGAAAATTTTTTATGGAAATGGCAAGATATATCTGAAGTCTTGCATATTTCAAAACCACAAACAAAGTCTACAAACTTTTGTACAACTTAGTGAACATTGGGGTGGTAGATGCAGAACATTTGTTCCTTTTAAAAAACAGATGTCTTTCTCACCTACTGTATTCATAAAAAAAATCTGTCATATTTCCCCCATATGGTTTGTTTACCACAGCCCATACAGTTAGCTGCTGTTGTTGTTAATTGTCGCATTGGGACAGTGATAAAACAACAGTGGCAGACAAGGCAGATGCTTGTGGCAGAGGTTGGAAAAACATAATGTAATTTGTGCTATTCTGTGCAATAGAAACAAATAGTTCATAAATGTGCCGCTACACCAACTGACTTACGGTCATAAACACTGGCCTACGAAGGAAATGGTGAGCTTTGATTTTAAATATATGCCACCTCAGAAATCTAGATTCAGATTGACAGGAGATATGATTTACTATACTCTCCTTAACATTAAGACATTGGTGAACACGAATATTTAAAAAGAGTACTTCAACAGCTGCTCAGCACCCACAGCTGTGGCACATTCTCTTCGATTACCTCCTAAAATCATCTGTGCTTCACACAAACATGCTTCCAGTGCCAAACATACAGTAGGGCTTAGTAATGTCTTCACATAGCCTATACTGTATGTCAGACAGAATGAGAGGAAATCCAGCTCTGTTGAAATGTATCCTCTGCTGCCCACAGCTTAAGTTGAAAACTTTAAATGTGGGAGCTTAATTGGAAAGGAGTTGTAGGCACTTTCCATATCTACTGCACCACCCTACTGTACAATATACATACAAATACCAATACGACTTCAAAATATGTGACAAAAAAGCTTTTTATCAAAAATCTCTTAATAGTCTCATATCAATTAACAGTGACTGACATAGTTCAGTGCATCCAAATGAAAAAACAAAATACACAACTCATACTTTCCCACAGTTCCAACCAAAAACGTAAACCCAGGAGGTCAAACTAAAAGGAATATTTTCAAAAGGGGGCTCACTCTACCATTGGCTCATCAGTTAGGTTTCAGGGTCAGCATTAATGCTGACCCTGAAATAGGGTCAGTGACAAATAAGGGTTGGGCAGATGAAAAAATGAAAAAACTTTGAAAAAGATTTTTTGAAGGCATCCTTGAGTTTCGTTAAAATGTATATTTTGTGTTATTGTACATTTTATTTCATTTGAAATAGGATTTTCACCATTTTTTTTAACAAAGGTAGGACCAAATGGACCTAAAATGTCAAGTGGTGTAACCACAAAGGAATGATTAATATTTAATATTTCATCCACTACATTGTTTGTGAGTGCACTCATACAAATATAACTATTACCTATTTCCAAATTTCAGCCAAAAATAGATTTGATTAGGATTACTTCTAAATTTAAATTATATTTGTTATTGCAATATCAAGTGGTAGACGTGCTAGAAACATTTGTTTTCTAAATAATCTTGGACAAATTGTGTAAAAAGTCTTAAAATTGTGTTTCTACAGTGGAGTAGAGTATTACATTTTATCAAACATAAATTTACCTGCACATTATCATTTTTTCAAGAAAAATACTGGTTACCCCATTTGACACAAACCAGTTACACCACCTGACGTGATGCTTGTAAGTGACCCTAAACTACTGAACTTGGCATTTAATTTCATTTCAATGACAAATATTTAAATATATTATAACTCATTAGATTAAATTAAACAACTAACATCTTAACAAATTGTGTGTGAACAGTATTTGTGTGTGAGAAAGAGGTGCATAGATGAAAGAGAGAGGGAGAAGCAAGTCTGTTTAGGGTTGTGCATGCCCTTTAACATGTTTACAGGTAAAGAGCTCATATTATGCTTTTTGGGATGTCATAGGTGTACAAAGTGAAAAAGCCCAAAGTCCACCCCAAAGGGACTTACCATCTCCAACAGAAAACACTGTTCACAAATTGCTCCAAACAGCTCTATTGTAGTCCAGCCTTTACTTCAGAGACAAACGTGGTCACTTTGTAACACACGTTATAATGCTCGCCTAGCTGCTAGCGTGGCACGCCCTCATACTCTGCTTCTGACTGGCTAGTAGTCCTTACTTAGCTACTGAGCATGTGCGACTCCCAACCAAGATGGAATAGAAGTGAGATCTCATTCTGTAGCTAAAACAGAGAGCTAAACACAGGGTGAAAATAGGAGCTGCAGCAATGTGCAGTACAATAAAAATATGGTGTTTTTTGAAAATTAAACCATGTTAAACTATTCTGGTACAACCTCTAAATGCAATTATTAACCTGAAAATGAGCATAATATGACCTCTTTAACTTATTCTGGTGCATTTATCGGAATTCAATTTGATAAACTGCATTTTTTCAATGGCATTTTTAATATTTAAGTAACATTTTATACTTAAATAATCCTTGAATTTTTTAGGTATTTTAAAGTTGCTGTTCTTGTAACACATTAGAGGTCACAGTTCAACTGCCTCATTCTGTGTTATTAAATTGTTAAGAAATTATTGTAAAATTGCAATAGAATGATATGGAAATTTTAATTTAAGGGTAAAACTTTTTTTAAACACTAAGGCCTTGCACTATAATGACTTAGCCTAGCCAAGCTAAATAAGCTATCTTAATTAAGTGTTGGATAAATTACCACCACTTTTAAAAAATTCAAACAAAAACACATACAAATAGTTCTGAATAGTATTAAGTTCATATAACCTCTTGGACCAGTAACTGAACTAGTTATATTTGAAAAGATTGGCCAAAAATTGAGAGGCTTGTAATAGGAGTCAAATGGTGTAACCGGTTACACCATTTGACATTTCAATGTAAAATCAAATTAGTTAGGCATTATAATGGACACATATATCAGCATATGGCCTTGGTGTAAATAATCAAAACACTGTTTTTACACTAAATACAAATATTTATTCAACATAATTTTTTTCTATGTTTTACTTGGGTCATACCATTTGACATGTGAACCAACGAACTGAACTTAACCTAAAAATGTCTTATTAACTTATATTTATCAGAGAGTTATTAACCTTGTGATGCAGCAGTTATGCTGATCAGGGGTCCTTTTCTCTGATGTAACTTCCTGTCATGTGGTCTTCTTGCTGATTTTAACAAAATGGCACCTTAAATGGTGGTTACACCACTTGACATTTCAGGAAGCTAGCATGACTGACAGGATTCCCTAAATTATTAAAATAAATAGCATCATTTTAAAATATATTGGAAATATGTATAATAACCTTTAATTTACGTTAATGCCCAAGTAGTTAATGGGATCTTTTATTAAGAAATTTGACCTTTTTAAGCAAGATAAAAATTTTGGTACAAAGTTTTGACGGTTACACCACTTACACCACATTTTTGCCATTAATCGCCAATTATTCTCTTAAAATTAATTAAAACCAAACTCTTTAAAATATGGCCTCTAAAAAAGTAGGTATTAATGTAATTTGTTTGTCTTTTTTTTAAATGAAATGTATTTAAATTTAATTTAACCTTATAGACACAAAAAAATGTGCGTCACGTCATTGACACATTAGCACTGCCAAATATTGTATTTCACTGGGGAATAAATCCAGCCTGAAGGGGGGAAAATATATCCTTCCCCACTCTTTTATACGCCAAGGCAGCCTCTAGAGTTGATCCGGCCTCTTTAACACCACCTTGCCTAACCTGGACTTAGCTACAGGAGCATAGTTGCATGCATTAGAGGAATACATTAGGGTATCACTATTGTGACAATCAGTTGGATATCGCTAGAAATAGGTGGGCCAAAGCCATCCTTATCCCTACGATCCACCAGGGATCGTTGGAATATTCCATCCAGTTTCCTATTCTCAGGTTTGTATGGCTGACACATAAGGTCTGATTTTGTGTCTCCCAAGATGACCACAGGGGGACAGTAGCTGAGAAGAGGTGGCTAACGGTAGCATGGTAGCGCTAGCATACTAGCTCATTCTCAATGGCAAAACACTGCTACAACACACACTAGTTCACCATAATCTACAAAAGTAGAAAAATTGTCCCTGATCTGCAGGTATTCCATGCGAAGTTGGAAGTGAGCCCTCGTTTAGAAGTCTCCCAGCTAATCCTGCCTTGTACTAACTGAAGTTGTAGAAACAAACAGCTAGCTGATGTGATCCTTACCTAGCTACTGCGCATGTGCGCCTCCCAACAAAGATGGGATAGAAGTGCGATGCCTCACTCTGTAGCTAAAACAGAGACCTGAACACACAGGGTGAAAAGAGGATCTGCAGCAATGTGCAGTACAACAAAAATATGGTGTTTTTTTAAATTAAACCATGTAAACCTATTCTGATACAACCTCAAAATATAATTATGAACCTGAAATGAGCTTAATATGGGCACTTTAATGTCCTCTGACCAAATGTCCTCATCGTCCTCACTTCGTCATTTCTGGACACCTCTAGCAAACCTCTCCCTCCCCTACAAACCTCTTCCTACCTCTTTTTATTCCATATCCATGAGCTGGAATTTTAAACTCCGGTGGACGACTGTGGTTAACTGCTCCTCAGATCTCTGCAGGGTGAATTCAAACAGCTAGCCAGACTATCTGTCCAATCTGAGTTTTCTGTTGCACAACTAAAACTACTTTTGAACGTACACATGTTCCACCAAAACAATTTTCTTCCCGAGGCTGTTTTACAGCGGCACCGTGGCTCCTCCCGGTGCTTAGCGCTGCCCGTGACAATTGTGATTAGTTTAAAGAAATGCCAATAAACAAGAGCACGTTTTTCTCCCATCCCGGAATGCTGTGTGGACTTGCCATACCCTCCTATGCAGTGCTGTGGAGGAAGGTCTGGCAAAGCGAGACTAGGATGGCTGTGTTGCGCGAGTGAATCGGCCAAAAGAAAAGGCATGCACCTTTTCTGTTTCCTCTGGACTCTTTTCAACCTATCAGTTCACAAGATTTGATTAGGAAAATTAATTTGTCGTCTAGCTGTCTGGATATATTACCATATTCTCTTTCTTTAAACGTTTTACCAATTATTGGCCATGCTGTTTCAGCCATTGTAAATTCTTTCCTTAGATATTTCTCTTGGTGTTGTGTGAGACTCTGAAGTGTTGTAATGTGTGCACATTTGCGTGGTAATATATGGTTCTTTATTTTAAAATTGTAATTCTGTTAATATAAATATATCGGTAATCTGATTACGTCTTTTTTTTCTGTAATTTTACAATAATAAACTTTTACTTTTCTTCCATGTATTGCTTTACTCCTCAAGCCTGATTAGAATTTACTTTAATTGGTTACTTTTTAGCTATGTTTCTTCAAAGATGAAGGAATATAAATTAAGAGTATACTTCATGTTTAAAAGAGTTAGACAATGTCATTTATACCAAGCACTGATATTGGCATATTCAGTTCATTCGCATATTTTCGGGTAGCTTATCTGAATTCAGCACAGCAAAACAAAATGAGGCCTAATATAAACAGCAAAAATAATCCATCTGCCTGCTCATATTATCATCATCTCTTCCAAAATATCCTCCAAACATATCACTCATCACACAAATCAACAGTCCTATGTTAAGAAAAAAAAATTATAATATGCAGTCATTTGCTAAAGGACTTCACTCACAGCCAATATTTAATCTTGTGTACAGTATTAGGGATGACATGTTACATTAACAGTACTTGACAACGTTCTCTATCACTAAGGCTGCCTCTGCCATTCACTTCACGCTTCTTCTGACAACAGTGGGTAGTGGAAGAACTATAGTTTGGCTGATTTACTGCAGTGACACCTGGAGGCATCACTATAGATAAGTCTACTATTAGAGATGACAAATAAAGTTATAACAATAACTAAGTTCAGGAACAAAGATACACATCACAGATTCAGTTTCCAAGAGAGGCATGCATAGCTTTCCTCCACGTTCATGTGAATGTTCTCAGTCAAACAACTTCACAAGTTACCTTTCTTTCTAAACCTAATCACTCATCTGTCAATTTAAGTTTATTACCTGATTTAGCCACAATAATGAGGTTCTCGTTGGATATCAATCTCTTTAATGAAGATCTACCAGGATCTGTCTAATTCTTTTTAACTGCCCACAACCCTTAAGCTGTATCACAGCCTTTCCAGTTGAGCTCCATTGAGACACATTTCCCCCCACACAGGAGATATCCCATACAGAGGGAAAAAGAGGACCAATATGAAGCCTAGGATACAGTTTAACAATCAGGTAAATTACCCAAAATGTGGACAGAATTAAGCAAGGTTGAACTTTTCATGGTCATTGGCCATTAATAGCCAAATTTCTGCTTTTTGTTAATTCCCAAGTGGTGTAATTTTGTTGAGCGCTGTTGTCATGAACATCTTATCTGGCAAAGTGAATCCGATGTTAATTACAGACATCCAGCAAGTGTAAATAAAATAATGATTGGTTTGGGGAACTGCTAAGAAAAACATTTTGCAGTGTGGTCACAGCACTACACTAAGCATTGTTTATTGAAAGCTTTAGTGCGTAACTTTTTTATATTAATGAACGTCCATTACATTCAAGCCATTGCCAAATGAGATGATACAAAGCTAATTAAGACTATCGGCTCCACAAATCACACTGTATTTTTCAGCATGGCTGTGTTTAGAAATTGGTGTCATCCGGAGACCTTCGCGTGCAGAAACTAGTAAAGATAATTTCCTCTTCTGAAGAGTTCATCATGTTTTTTTAATCCTCCTTGTCCTCCTTGGCTACGTAGCAACTGTGTGGAGGAGGGGGGGTGAAGCGCGATCACGGAAGGCTTGTATCATGTGGACGCACCGAAAGAATTTTTGTTATTACTTAGAATTCTTCTTGGGGGAGACAGAATCTATGTACTATGGGCCCTATTTTAACTATCTAAGCGCACAACGTGAAGCGCCTGCTGCAGGTGCGTTTAGGGTGTGTACAAATGCACTTTTGTTAGTTTAACAGAGGAAAAAAGGGTCCGTGTGCCACAGACATGGTTGAAAAGGGTTGTACTTAGTGTCTTAGTTAATTCATAGGTGTGTTTTGGGTGTAACATGCAATAAACCAGTCAGAGTGTCATCTCCCATTCCCTTTAAAAGACAAATGTAGGAAGGCATTCGGAAATGCCAACAGATGAGCGCATCAGCGCACACGGGGCAACAAGTGCACGTTAACACAGGCGCGCACAAGAGGCCCAATTATATAGCCAATTGAAATTAAACATAGCCTAGGCCTACCAAAAATGGCCCAAGCTAACAGAACAAAATCCCAAAAAATCACACAAGAAGTTCTGTGGACCTAGGTCTCTTAATGAAATCCAAATAAACACGAGTGTCCCCAGCGAAGTAACATTAACGTAACACAAATGCAGCTTATTGAAATGAAAATCACTCTTACCATTTTCCTCAAACTGTATAGGCTACTAAACTGCAACATGGGATCTTTTTACATAATCCAACCCGAACATCATTTCTAAATATCTGTTCGAACCCGGGCCGGCCCGTCGGGTACCGTCGGATCGCGTCGGGTCCTGTCGGGTCCTGTCGGGGCTCGGGTATCCATCCTCTAGCATCCCTGTGTGTGTAACAAGCATAGTGTGCGTGCGCTGTGCACAAGCCTAGGCGCATTTTACTAATGCGCTGTTAAAATAACAATGAAATGCTGCATTATTGACTTTTTGTTGCTCAATGGCGCAATCACTTTCCGCTGCCTCAAGATAGCAATATGCCAAGAATGCACCTGAACACACCTCCCTGTAAGACCAGCACGCCTGTGGGCGCACAGATGGGCGCAGGTGCATTTGCTATTTAAACGACGTGGATGCTGGATGGGAAATTGACAACTGCGTCGGTCTTAAACTAGCAAAGACACTTGTGTCGGGCATTGCGCTGCGCCGGGTGCAAGATAAGGCCCTATAGCTTTAAGTGAACTGGTATGCTTCCACCTGGGGATATACCCGTACAAAAACTCAGTGATAAAATAATCGCCAAAAAAAAGTTTCAGGTGGTTTCATTAGCAATATAAATCAATCTTGCACATACTGTATTGTACCCCAATTTTAACCCTTGTAAGTGTATTTCACAATCACATTCTATATCACTTCGACAGTAGAAGAATAGGTAGAAGGGGGCCTTCTGCAAACACTTTTGTTTTCAATACATGCTTTCAAGTGGACAAAATAATTGCTGTAGTGCACTTTTGTTTTCTAACACTTGTATCTGCTTCTTCAACCACTTTAAATGTCAATATCCAGCAGCTGAATTGTGCTACTGGGCCTGTTTCATGGGGTATGAATCATTATGTATATGAAACAACGGCACATCTATGTGATGATGAGTCATCTGTCATCCCCAGTTTGGAACCCCATCAATCTGTTTTAGTAAGAGATCAGAAATGACTGGGTTCAATGTTGTGGCGATGCAAGTGTCGATGTAGTAGGCTTCATGCGAGTACGGGTCTGCTGTCATTTCTCTCACAGACAGCAACATTGTACAACACGGTGTCCTTGGCTGTGTAGTACACAATGTTTTTCCAAGGTTGAGAGTCAAGAGTTTTGAATTTCCACACCAAGTGTCAGTCACCTGTAAGCTAAGCTCCATTTCTATGTTTCACTGGGGATAAGATTAACTCTAATAAAAGTAATGCTTCAACTAGAGTTATGTTAGGGCTTACTGTATCTATTGCAGCAAGATGCTATCTTAAAAAAGGCTTGTATGATCTCCAAATGTAAAACAAAACATTTGCTGAAAGGTCATTGGAGTTGAATAGCCCAAAGCAAGTAAACCTAGTGTGTGGTGTAAGTAAGTATGATGGAAGATCATAACTTTAGCGGGCATCCTCAAGTCAAGTAATTCATTTTAGGGGCTCTCCTTGCCACTTATTTGCACTAACACATCTTATTTTGACACCACTATGCAAATCAGGTGGATGTGACAACCAGTTGATAGGATCCCCCCCTTACTGCTGCTACAGTAGATAAATGGCTCTGTACTGTGCATTACATTACTTTATAAATATTTTTTTTTCACTATTTCTTTTTCCATTATCAAATACTCCCTTAAAGGTCCAGTGTGTAACATGTTTAGTTTTTTATCATCAAAATCTGTGTTGCCCGATCACAAACTTGTCCTTTTTCATGAATATTTACCTCCACCATCAATTCCAAGTATTCCTTTTGGCTTGAAATTTTACGTTTGCATTCGCATGAACTGGAGTAGACGCTCCATAATCATGCCCCATCTTGAAATACGTTAGCCGGTAAGGGACATACAAGACATACTGCTCCGCCTTTCGCGTTTTCGCTGTCACATAATAAACTTACAGGTGCTGCTAATGCTGCTAATGGGTATCGTAGTTTCCCGGCCCCGGCAACTTTGAAGATGGAAACAAGGAGGACCACATCTTATCTTAATACATTCTGCGTCGGAGTGGGACAAAAAAATCTACCTGGAAATTTCGTAGACCAACAGCCCTCGGAGGGCGGGGGAGAGATAAATGTTCGGAAATAAGAGGCTGCTGCGGCTCGTTGTACAGGTTAGTTTGACCAGCAGGCGATAAGACCAGCTGGAGCAGGCAGCGGGCAGCAGCCAGAGCGGGCGATCAGACAGGCAGGAGCGGCCTCGAAAGAGTCCCAGAGAGCCCTCTTCTTCACCCAGAAAAAGAAAAAGGATATTGAAAAAAGCAAAAGACCGGCTTTTTGAAGCGTGAAGGCTACCGTAGCTGTAATACATAATTTGAACTGCGTGGTGCGAGAGAGTTGATTGCAATATACGATCTCAACGCTAGATGGGAGAACTTCCTACACATTGGACCTTTAAATCAATGACAATGAACGTACAATGCTAAGTCTAAAAATACACAATTAATTAAAATTAAGCAGAACTTCGATTAATAAACCCTATAAATGAATTTTAGAATCCTCACAGCTAAAAAAAATTTCAGAAGTAAATCAGTTCATCAATAACGTTTTATTACAGAAAAAAATGTTTTTCACTACATTCCCTGCTGGATATGGCGCTGGCCCTGAGTGCACCCTGAACTACTTTAGCAGTTTCTGCCAATGGGAAGAAGCAGCTAGTTTATTTTGGATCACTAAATCCCTCACCCTGTCACGCAAAGTGAGGCCATAAACCCACAGTCACTTGTATCCACAATTTCACTCTTTCGGTCACTGCCTAGAAACCTCATGACCACAGGTCAGGGACACATGGAAGAGTGACCAGATAATATAGAGTTGGAAGTGATGCGCAAAATCGGCAGTCAAACTCACTGTCCCTCTTACTCCTACTCCCTGACACACCTGAACTCTTCTGCTTGGATCATAGGACCCCGTTAATGGAGCAGCCCACCATTCATCCAGGAGAGAACCATGTCCACAGAAATGGAGGTGCTGCCTGAGCCTGACGGTAGTCTAAAATGAATGTATTTTTCCTCACAGATATGCAAATGTATGCACCAAAAGTCCTCTAAAATCTAATCAGATAATCTACACCATGATTGCACAACAGGTTTCTAGGGTAAACCTATGGTGTACGTCTTAGGTTTCTGGCATGTATTGTTGTTGAGTTATTATGTTCTCAAGACTGTGCCTATACAGACATATGCAACAATTATGGCAAGAAGTCCCACACCACTCTAAAATGAGAAATGTCTTTAATTAGATTTTGTTCTCTTCTTATGAATTTGAATCACTGAGCTATACTTATTAATACAATTTATAAATTACAGAACTGCATTGTTAGGATTTGATGGAAAACACAAACATTGAAATGGCTTATTGTACTAATAAGAATCTACAAATATAATTGCCATCACCCACTTCAATGATCATAAGATAAATTAGTTTTGTCTAAATGTGGAAAATGGATAAGGGATAATCTTCTTCATTGAAATCAACATTAAACAATGAAATAATATATTATTTGATTTAACCTCAGTTGGAGGATGTGGTTGGTGTGCTATGTAAGATTAAAACATATCAATTACAAAATGTTATTTCAATTTGATAATGACAAAATACATAGCATTGGATACATTAGCATGAATTACCTATTCATGTTGTTCATACACAGGTGGGATCAGCTTCTGCTGAACACATATCCTGGTTCACATTTATAAAGTTATGTATCTATAAAACCCATATATATATATATATATATATATATATATATATATATATATATATATATATATATATATATATATATATATATATATTCTAGAGAATACTATATTAAAAAGTTGCATATTACTATTTATCAACTGCTTAGAACAGAAAGAAATAGAATCAGAAGCAAGAATACAACATAGGCAATGATAAAATGTGGCAAGCCATATGTTCGCAGAGATGCTGTAGATACATTTTGCATTTTAAATGTTGGATTTGAATTATGAATATGTATAAACTTGAGGTCCAACTTTAGTTTTGTATTCATAATATACATGTGACTTCATACTGTATGGACTCAAACACATTTCTAAAATGGAACATTACAATATGTTGAAATAAAAGGAGGTAATTTAAGCATGACATTGGGCCTGTGGCCTGTTGTCAGATCAATCTGATTGATTGAAAGTACCATACTGTTGCCATACTGTTGTCTGTACATGCTGTCTTTTAGACTCCGTCTTACTGCATGTTTTCCTTTTTGTTAAACCAGAGACCCAGTGCTGTTTTAGAAACAACTAACAAGATTAAGAGGTGAGTGCTACATAACTCTTTCACCCATGACTTCCCGTTTGAGGCACAGAAAGAGGCCATTTCTATGGAAATGCAATGTTTACACGCATGAGAGAAGTCTAATATCTGCCATTTTGAAAATGTTAAGAGCACAATGCTTCCTTGGGTTTCTCCCTCATATTGCTCTTAGCATTTTCTTCCTTGTTTTTCTATTTTTTCCCTGTGCTCATCCAGAGGAAAAACAAATGGTGTAAATGTCCTTGCGCCTGATTAAACAGAAGCCCTTTCTTTCTCCTACAAGTCTTTATCACTAGAGAGATACCTCACTAATGTCCCCCAAAGTAGCGCTTCCACTTCAAGAAGCTGAATAGGGCCTTTTTCACCTTGAAAGCATTTAAATGGAGTTGGTAGGATAGGGCACTTCTCCACTCCACTCTAGCAAGGTGTGTCAGGAGTTCGATGTTGTTTTGTGGAGCGTGAAGGTTTACAGTGGAAGCAATGTGTCCACTGCAAGGGAACAAAGTGATAGTGATGCATTGACAACACCAATCATATCCAAGAAAGACTACATCTCTTGAGGAGAGACATCTTGTGATGTCTAGCTTTGATTTCAAGAGTCCTCTACACATAACTTCAGAACTGTCCCGAAAGGTATGGTACAGTTTAAGATTTAAAGAACCGTCTCAATCCAGAAAACACTGGTACTTCATGGTTTTCCCGGTACTTCCACTGTAAGAAATTACAGTAAAAATATGGGATTTTTCTAACTATAATTGACAGTTCTTCCTAAATACAGTGGAATACTGTAAATGTTGAGGTATTTGAGGAACAACATATTAACAGCGAGCTGCTGTACAATTTTACGGTATAGTACAGTATTTTTTTTTCTTTTTCAGTAGCCAGGTTGAGTCCGCCCACAACTCTTTTAAAATTATGTGGCATCAAGTCCCCACCACTTCATGAAGAGAGTAATCGGAAAAAATATAATATTACCCCAGAAATTTAATACAAATACGTACAAAAAATAAGAAGAAGAGAAAGAGAGAAATTAGAGAAATGTTGCCCTGATTGTGAGTAACTCTGCCGGGCCAGCACAGAGGTTGACGGCGCCCATCACCTACTTAGCTCACATACTACATGCACATCCTCAGCCATCCTGCTCCAAAAGGTTTTATCAAGGTAACTGTGTTCTTATAAAATTCAACTGTACCATGGTTTGTGATTGTGTGTTGGATTTGCATTGTATTAATTGTTGTTGGTTTTTTTTGCAAGCATGCACCCTAATGTTTTGTAGGCAAGTTATCATTAGCTCATTAGTCATTTAATTTGCTTTTATTTCTTCCACGTTGTGACTAATTGGGATGCATTGGTACCTTTGGTTAGTGTATATGGCATTATCATTTGATGTCAGAAGATTATTTTTAGATGTATTTTAGATTAAAATACTGTTCTGAAATAATTTAAGGATAGCATTGTTGTTGGTATTTTTATATTTGTAGTTTAGTAAGACCAAAGTCTGCTTAACATGGATTGCAAAGTAATCCATGGCTTCAAAAATACCAATATCTCCTAATGGTTCAAAATGAATTTGAAGTAAATAACTAAAATAAACAAACTTGTCTGTTGCTCATTATTATAACATAATTTCTACAATGTATGTAATTTTCTCATGATTATAAGACACAGGTCATTTTCATGAGAAAACATCTTTGAGTGTTTTAATGAATTCAATTTAATTTAATGAATATGATGTGGTTCTGTATTAAGTGCAAATGACCCTAACCCACCACACCTAATATATTACATGCTTTCTCTGTTATTACATTTTTAGGCACTTCCTTGGAATCAAGAGTTGAACAAATTAAGGCCACCCAGGGGAAGGTGGTGTCAAAGAGGATGGGAGGCTGGTCCATAAGCTAGTGTGAATCCCCATGTGGCGACCCTCATCAAAAACTTCTTGGACTTTGAGTGGAGATTCATGTAGCCGACAACCCATCGCCCCACAAGATGTTCATGTTCTTCAGTTAAGTTCTGTTCAGTTAAATTGTGCAGTTCCAGGTTAGTTGTTGATTTGTTGTTCCATTAAATGCAATGTGTTATCTGAATGTGTTTTTTTTTAACACATATAAGCCTGTGTAATGTTTTTATGGATTTTCCCCAAATGTCATTATCTTATCTCTATCTATGAGTTCATTTTTCTTTATTTTTCCATTGTCTTGAATAAAAGGCCTTATACAGCCAATGAATTACTTGATGAAGTAATTTTTATATTAAACAATTTTCAGAGGGTTTTCATTTTGAAATGTACAATTTTAAATCATAAGCTTTAGCCTTGTTATACTGTGAAGATCGCATTCAATAGTACTTTTAAAATACATTTTAAAGTTGATAATGGAGATAGGAACATTAAAATAACAGTATAATGGCAACAAACAGATGACATCATCTTACCGTAAAGCTTTCTATTTCTACAGCAGAGTGCCATAAAACACTTTACAGCAACAAACTGTTGTTATAATTTACAGTAGGTACACTGTAGAATTACAATAAAGAGCAGGTAAATGTAGCTGCCAGCTCTTTACTGTAATTTAATGGGAAAATGTATTACATTGTACTATATTTACAACTCAAACTAATAATTTGAATTTAGCAATTTAGCAACTCTGTAGGCTAACCAAGACATTTAAATCAGGTGTGTGTATGATCAAAAGTCAATGTTAGTTAATGCATGGTGCTGGTGCCGATGGTCTCTTCCCAACTCGTTTTATAGGGACACTTTGCCGATTTTAATCCAACTCTGTGTCATCTTTGTGTGGACAGTGTGTTTAGATGAACAGTGTACAGAGGAGCAGAGCAGTACGTTTACGTCATCCACCGAATCTCAGCAGACCTCCGCTGCTCTGCTCCATGGGGAGCTACTTGCTCTGGCACACTGCCCACACTGCCATGACACAGCTGGATTTAATTTAGCAAAAATATCTCTTTAAGCAGGTCTTAAAGAAACACAAAGGTTTCCTGCTTGGGAAAACCTCTGACTCTAAACATAAACAGTGTCAAAGTCATTAACATTTTTACCTCCATGGACCAGGCCATTGGTACATGATGATAAAAATGCATCCTGTTAGTTATTAACTGACCAAGGCCAGTAAAGTTTGTGTTTGCTGGCAGCCATCAGCTGATTCAGCATATTCTCTTGCAGCAGGTGACCAGCCATTGGAGCCTACTTGTGTTGTTTCTACTCTGTAAGGCTTAAAAGTATCACAGTGATGTGAGATGTGACCATCAATTTTCAGGTCTTGGTTCAGAAGTCTACTGTGGAGTGTTGTGTTGGGACTGTTCAAGCAGGACATCCCCTTTAGGGATATGCTCCTTAGCCTCTGACTACCTCATGTTGCATTCATAAGAAAGCACACTGCACACTGCAACTGCTGGGTTATACAATACATTACAGCATAATTGATCTCATATGGAGCAATTTAGAGTTCAATACAGTAGAACTTTATGGAGCAATTTGAGAGCCAGAGTGACTCAGTAATATGCAATCCAAAAAGATGAGCTGAAACCAGTAGCCTCAGTATGATTGGTAATACCATAAATCCTTTGATTAACTGGTTTTAATGTTTATGTGAGAAGTATTGCTCTATGGATCTTACAGTCACAATTGAACGATATAACAATATCGTTTTTCCTCTGTCTTGTATTTGATATCTTTCTTTGATGGAATAAGATATTGGCGCACAATAAAAGTAGGGAAGCAGTTATATTATAAAAGTATTAAAAAATATCCTTTTTTCTTCACAGAAAGGGAAAAGGGCAGGGTAGTTCAATGATATATGGCTTTATTGGATGTCTTATGCTGAATGAATCCTAAAAATGACATTCCTATACAACAAAACTTCATTCATAGTTACGTTTTGAAGTAAACATATTTTGTGCCAGATTACATTTGTCTTTGATGTAGCCAATCACAAATATTCTATATCTTTATATAATATTCTAATCAAAGTCTGCACAAACTAACACAAGACCCTCACTCAGGAAACCGCTGTTTGTGATGACTTGCTTACATAGCATACTTAACCTACGTAACATTCTTAACATGCTTAACTTAAATTAACTTAGAAACAGTACCTAACTTAAATTACTAACATACTTATTGTAACCCAAATGATAATTTTCGAAACACAAACCAAGTAGTTTTGTTGCCTAAACCCATTTTAATTTACATTAAAGCTATAGTCCATGACTATTTTATACTAATAAAGTCTGTAACATTCAAGCCATTGCCAAATGAGTTGATACTAAGCTAATTAAAACTATCACTATAAGAATCTATGTTTAGAAAATGGTGTTGACATTGTTGTTGTCATTACTTATAATTCCTCATGGGGGCCACAGAAACTATGCACTATAGCTTTAACCACATGTTTAAAACAGCGATTAAAGTTAACAACGTGAGAATGTGGTTTATTACACTGTTTTTACATTGTACTTTAACTAAATACAGAGCTATCAGCTTGTAGTTGAAACCCCAAACTGGTTGAGTAAATGTTACAGCAAAAAGTAGCAAACATTCAATTATTATTTTTGGAAATAAACCCATCCACACGTAATTTAAAATGCTGTGTGATACAGTGTGGCTATGACAAAACGTACAGTTCACTGTAACTTTTTACATTTCTCTAGTAATGTGAAAATTGTCAGATCATTGGTGTACATTTCAATGCTGCTGTTTCAGGCATCCAGTGGACCGAACACCCTAAGCTGTTAGACAGAGCTTTGGCACTTGTATACAGGTTTGGGCTTTGTGGTCAGGACACATGTCTACTCTGTCTACTCTCACTAAGGCAGAGCATGCCTGGTGTTGAACACACTGTCACACACACCATCTGTTACCTCCAACACTCCTGGCTTGGACAAACACGCTTATGAGTAGGTAATGGTGCGGGCAAAACTTGTGACCTTGACACTCTCTCCTATGTGTGATCAACAGAGAAGCTGAGAGAGAGAGAGAGAGAGGTAGATTGATGAGAGCCAGTAGCCCTTTTGGATTTTGGTTTGTGTGAGAAAGGAAGCAGAGTCCCACGTTGCCTGGAAACATGTCTGTCTCAGTGATGAGAGATGGAGTCTTTCTCTGCCTCTCTTATCTCAGTCAACTTAAAAGATAAACATCACATCACCTCACTCAATAAATGTACATTCCCTTTTTTTGACCTTATGCTAGACATAAAATTCCATAACGCAATTACTTATGCTACATGCCATTTTCAGATAAACGTGCTTTTTTCAGATATATCATACCTGTTTTTGGTAGGGTGTGTTAATGTGTGTGTTAGTATAAGTAAAAGTAAATCAAGTTCTGTAATGTATGGGATGTATTCAAAATTCAAATACATAAAAAAATACTATAATAAAAAGACATAGTGGTGTCTGGTTTCATACAATGTAAGTGTGGCAAGGAATATGGCTGCACAATAGTGTTTTTTTAATCGTCATCGCAATATCAACTTGCGCATTAAACACATCGTAAAAGGCTGCGACATATCACAAAGACAGTCCGAGACGTTTTGTGTTAGTCGAAAGAGAATATCAGTAGAAAACTACGCTCTTTTTTTTTGGGTGACTTTTACAGTATCTCACAAAAGTGAGTACACCCCTCACATTTTAGTAAATATTCCATTATATCTTTTAATGGGACAACACTGAAGAAATGACACTATGCTACAATGTAAAGCATTACGTTTACAGCTTGTATAACAGTGTAAATGTGCTGTCCCCTCAAAATAACTCAACATACAGCCATTAATGTCTAAACCGCTGGCAACAAAAGTCAGTACACCCCTATGTTAAATTCCCATAGAGGCAGGCAGGTTTTTATTTTAAAAGGCCAGTTATTTCATGGATCCAGGATACTATGCTTCATGATAAAGTTCCCTTTTATGTCATTTAGCCTAATAGCTAGTTTGATTTGCATTGAGAGATGATTTTATGGAAAGTACCCCATGCCAATCTCTAGGTATGGTGAAGGGTATTTTGATGATGTGGGGCTATTTTGAGGGGACAGCACATTTACACTGTTATACAAGCTGTAAACTTAATACTTTACGTTGTAGCAAAGTGTCATTTCCTAAGTGTTGTTCCATTAAAAGATATAATGAAATATTTACTAATATGTGAGCGGTGTACTCACTTTTGTAAAATATAATAATAAAAAATAATGGTGGAAATGATTTCCTTTCATTTGTTTGAAGTTCAACAAGAAATTTGTTGTATTTTAGCAGAATACTGAAAGCAGCAGAATTGAGTACACTTTAATATCTGCAGTCTGTGTTGCATACAATACAAGCAATAACTTCCAACATCTGAGTTTCATAACTCATTTGTGACACTGGATAAGCTAATTAATCATCACTTTTTTTCAGCATCTAGACTGAATATTTTAACATCTCCTTTGTGTTCAGACACTGCCATAACCATTTGGGCTTTAGCTCCTTTGCTGTCTTCCACTATGTCCATTACTTACTCTACTGATTGTCTGTGGGAAGCATATGATATTAATACCAACAATTATTTTCCAACAGTAAGTGCTTATGATGAATAGCAGCATCACTGTGTATTAAGTAATTTGGTACAATTAGCACTTACCTGTTCTTGAAGTTTCCTTCGCAGATCATTAAAGTTCACCTTGATGGATTATGTGAGGTTATTAATTTCTTCAAAAGCCTATTTATTATCTCTTTGCACTTCTGAAAGACAGGATGTGCAATTGGTTAAGGTCACCCTCGGCATAAAATCTGAAAATCAGTCAGTGTCAAGTTACCTATATCCTCTACTGCATTGTGGTTTTTCTGAAACGGAAATGCAGTACTTTGTTTTCATTTTTCTTTTTTTTTATAAATGCCAAATATTCCTGCACTTCTGTTTTGTTAAAGCCAGGCTTTCATTATTAAAGCGTAAATAAAAACCTATTGAGAGGAAAGAGGTCTTCACAACACTATGACCTGGGCTGAGCTGCCCAAAGAACAATCAGACAGGAAGATTCTATTGGAAACGTCATTCTCTTGATGGATGAGATCTATCCAATTTAAATGATTGGGTTCACTTTACAACCCATTTATACAGGCTCGATTTAACAATCATCCACAATTACTACACAAGCTACTGCTGTGAACACAATGCCAAAAATGGTTTAATTTCACTCTCTGGATCAATAACACCTGATACAGCCCATCTCATTCTCGTCTCACGGCGAGGCACTGCATTTATAATGCTATTGGCAATATTGAGCAGTATTGACGACAAGGCTGTAAAAGCACCTCAGGCTGTGGGCGGGAATGAAGGGCCATTTCTTTACAGATGTACACCTTTTTTTGCGGGGGGGACACATTGCTTAACTTGACACATTGCACTATTTTGGCAGGGTGCATGGTGTACACAAGGGTTAGGAGAAAAAAAAGAACGGAAATAATAATACAGAAAGCCCATATGAGATCAGATCTGCAAAAACAAAGGAGGCGTGTTTGTTTGTTGGACAAACAAAATGGCTCCAGAGACAAAACTGTAGTATCAAGTTACAGTTGCAATGTTGCATACCATTAGCTTCTTTTCTTTCAGTTGGATTGTCCTGATTTACTGAATGTGTAAAGGTAAATCTAGCAGACAGAACAGTGTCATGATGTTGTGTGTTAATAAAATATAATGAACAGATGAGAAAAACACAAATCACAGAAACACTAATGCTTAAATGAGGGGTTTTTTTTTTGACAGGCATGCAATTAAATACAATTAAATGATTTAAAAAGTCTACAAATTATATATATATATATATATATATATATATATATATATATATATATATATAAACTGTCTAAGAACAAACTGAAAAAAGAACGTGACCAACAAAATGGCCAAAGCAGTATGTTTTCATTTAAATACACATTGCTCATGCTGCAAAAACTGAATTTATCAGCTCTTTGTGTTAAATTGCCTTCCAGTAAAAAAGGAAAAGACACACTAACGAGCACCATTATCAGCATCGAATTGCCCAGAATGCAAAGTGCTGCTGAGTTTTAGTGTTGGCGATCTATTGTGTATGTTATATTCGCCGGTTAGTTTCTCCCAGGGCAACGGAGTGGAGAGGAGGGGCTGCGCTGTGCTGCACCGTGCAGCTACTCACCTCAGACTGAATCCCGTCTCCACCTTTCATCTCCCAACTTGTCCCGTGTGAGGATGGATGCATTTCCTTGCGGTCGACCCCGGTAGAGTGTCAGAAGAATGCGTTCGGACAGGGGAACCGTCAGTAACTGGAGTATCTCTGGGCGTCGGTGATGTTTGCAATTGGTGACTGCAGAAATTTCCAACGTGTCGGCAAGTCGACAGACCACTGCTTACTGGTGCGCTATTGGAGAGGAAGATCGGACATGTGAATTCTTTCTTTTAGCTGCTACAATCACTGATTTGGTTCTTTTAGTTCACTAACTTGAAGCAGTACATTGTCACAAAGTCGCACAAGTGGAAACAGGATCGATTGATTAGTTGATTCTTTATTTCGCTTGAGGAGGATTTCATGCGCCGATAGCTGACGGGGCCAATATGCCAGAATGGGTCCTCTACAGTATTTATTTCTCTGTGGACTTCTGTACACCCAAATCGATGGTAAGTTTATGAATACATATATTAAGAACTGTTATGTTTGGAATGATGTCTTCCCTCACATTTCGCTTTAGAAAGACACATGGGGCTGTGACATGAAGCGTAGTCTCCAATGGTCTTGTCAGTTCAAGTGCATCAAAAAAGATACCGAGTATGGTATCCCACATGGTGTATAGTGAATTTGTAGTTTCTCTTAAATTCGTTTTTAAAATCATAAATGCACCATGCAAATTCACCATGTCAATGCGCCATATCATAGTACGTTCATTCAGTTTAATGTAAGAGCATGATATTGTGCCAGGCCAAGTGTTTAATGGCTTCGGTAGACGAAAGTTGCTCATTTATTCATAAGGGCTGCCCTAATTGAACACATTTGTTTCTGGAGCACACTCTTTGGCAGCTTTAAAATGGCCTGTATTATGGCAAGAATTGTGGTTCAAAATGTGTGCTGCATAAAAAAAAAATCCACACTAAACTTTTTGCGTTCTCAAAGTGAAAACTGCCTTAATTAATTTTGTTTTAATCAATTTAACTGCTTTTTGTCTTGCACTTGTATATTCTTTCAAAGGTGTTGCGAACCTATCAATGTGTCAGAATGTGCTCACAGTTTGCTGTTATGTTCTTATCTTGGGTCATAGTTCTTGTGGCAAAAGATTGCTCAGGCAGATGATGGAGCTAGCTGTACTGTATGTCCTATATCTGAAATGGCTAATGTGCCATAGAGAAGATGCTTACTCATGCTGTATATTCTGGAGATTCACCCTTGACTGTTTGTGTCTACAATTTATGGAGCTACTGTATACAGTATATGTAGCCTACAAGCTGCAGCTAAGTCTAAGAGACAAATCTAAGCTTCTTGATAGGAAGTGTTTTCCATGACATGTTTTATACTACTTTGTCCCCTGTAGCCCATATAACATAAATCTGTGTCAGTGGAGTAAAAGTGCATGTGTGGATTTGGGTGGTTCCAGGACACTGAAGTTGCTGTGTTGCCAGTTTATTTGATACAGCACATGTGTGCAATCTAAAGCAAAAGCAATACAATGGCTCCACAATTAATCCTACAGCATCTTTTCGAAGCATATAATGATCAAATTTTGTGGACATCATTTCAGGCAAGTGTTGATTCCATTCTAAGGTCATTTTGGAGCTGTAATTTGTATTGAACTGCTGCTGAAAGGTGTTTCTAATCATTTGACCACCCAAATACATAAAATCAGCACATCTCTGACATAGTCTCAACTAAAACATTACAAGCTACACAAAAAAGGAGTAATTGCACGGGTATTGCAGCTTGTAATCAATCTGCAGATACAGTATATGTAATAAATGGGTGACTTGGTGAAAATCAGCTTTTTCGATTTAGTAGTTAAAATTCAAACATCTGTGAGAAGGAAGCATAATTAATTCCAATTGATGGTGTCTGACTGACTATGCCTGTGGCAATACTGTAGGTAATCTGTGATCTATTAGAGAGGATGATGCTCACAGTTTGCAGTCTGTGCACAATAAAATTTATATGACACAGATTGTGCACCGTTTTATCTAAGTCTTTTATAAATATTACTTCTTTTGAATCTACAGGGCTCAGGCTGACTTTGTCAAACTTAATTTTCAAATGATAAAACGCCTGGAAGACAGGTGCTCTTTGCTTGACAATGAAATTAATCTTTTGGTCATAAGCCGGAATTGAGTTTCTCTGAACTTGATTGGTAGACAGATGTCACCTCAAAGTGACTTTTATTAGAGCCACACAAGCCCTAACATGTTCCTGACCAGCTTTTTCTGCCAGACCTTGAGTTTCAGCTTCAGCACCATGGACAGATCCTCATAAACAGACCCACTGGCGGTGAAAAAAAGGCCTGAGTGTAAACAAAGCTTGATGCGTAACAGCTTTAGTCAGTCCTAGGCTAAAAGATAAGCCACATTTTGGCCATTTCCTAAATGTATCCATACCAAGAATCTTTATTTTAAGCCATCATTGAATTTGTCAATTATACGACTATTCAGCTCTTAAAATGCCAACATTTAATTCAAGGAGCCACATGAAAAAAAAAAAAAAAAATATCCATCCATCTATTTATTTTCTATCCCCACTTATTTATATTCAGGGTCATGGGGTGCTGGAGCATGCATTGAGCAGAAAGCAAGCAAAACCCATGGATGGGTTGCCAGTCTATCACAGGGCAAACAGACTGACAGGACCCCGCAGGACCTTTTTGCTGTTAGATGACAGTACCAACCACTGAGCCACCAACAACTTAAATCCAATTTTAATTTGGTTGTCTGACAGCACAAGCCAAACTGTACATTAGCCACAGTGGAGACTGGATAATGGGACAACCAATTAGAAGAAGTCAGTATTCCACGGACTGTGTTCTTTTGTTTGTGGATCCACACAAATGTTACTTACCCAAGACACATATGAATAGATATTTGAAAGCATGTAAAAAAACATAATGTATCACCACTTTTTGGTGTATTGGCGCCACTGGCCATGGAATGGAATGCTTTCTGTCAACAAACCCTAGACAGTCACATCAATTTTACTCACATTTGCAGCTTAATTTCTGTTGCTGGGTAGCAGCCAATCATCATGGTTGCCTTTGCAATTTGTATGATTTGTCACCATCAAAGGCAAAAAGACAAGAGAACATGTAACATCGTTTTCATTTTATTTATATCCTATTTATTTCTACCCTTTACGAAAAAAAGTCTGTTATAACGACTTTCTAGGTTTGTGTGCACTCACACAATGGAAAAGGAAGACCTTTTAACACAGATATTATAATGTGCTCAGAGACCATGAAACAGATGAGAGTTGTGATCCTGTCGTGTCTGTAAACAAGCACAGTGCCACTGAGGTGTTCACACGGCCAAATAAATGGGAAGAATGCGCAGAGTTAGAGTTGCAGACTGAGTTGCGGTTATCCAAAGTATTATGTTTTTCTTGTGAGGATAGTCAGGATTCTTCTCATGACATTTGCTGAGGATTGACTATCAGACACTGAGGTTAAAATCTAAATATTATACATGTTAATATAACAATGTAGCCTTTAAGGTAGAATTGTAAACTTTGCCTATTCACACTTTTACATTACAAAGTGAAAAATCCAATGTAGCAGATGCTGTTCTACACCCACTGTGACAACATGTTTGATGATGTCAGTGTTTGATGGAACAGATGTAATTACTCCTCAGCTCCTGTCTGTCCAAGTAAATATGGGAGCCTGAGTGTAGTGACACTGCACGTAGTGCAGCCAGTAAGAACCAAACACTAATCCACTTTGATTTCAAGGACTGAAATGAAATTATACTTACTTTAAGTCTAACAATCACAGTTAAAAATGTGTGTACATCTAAGGTTTCTGTTTAAAAAGCAGTGGAAACAAAATGTTAGTGAGAGAGGAGGACTGTACAGACTATTTATTATACATTTTCCTCAATTTCAGAGGTATGACTGCCATCTTATTTTAATCAGCAATAGCAAAGAAAACTCCCTTTCATGTACTGTCTTAGTTTTGCAGTTGGCCGTGCTAACTAAATAGTTATTTTCCCAAATATACTGCTCTTGCTGCTGCAGCAGCAAAATTAAAATGCATTATTTACGGTATGCATTTATTATGACTATTTCTTTAATGGAACTTTTTACTCTCTTGTTTCTCCCTCTAGGGTCTCGTCTCCGCCAGGAAGACTTCCCTCCCCGCATTGTAGAGCACCCCTCTGACCTCATTGTGTCCAAAGGGGAACCAGCCACTCTCAACTGTAAGGCAGAGGGCCGTCCAACCCCCACGGTGGAATGGTACAAAGATGGGGAGCGCGTTGAGACGGACCGCGACAACCCCCGCTCCCACCGCATGCTGCTGCCCAGCGGGTCCCTCTTCTTCCTACGTATCATCCACGGACGACGGAGCAAGCCCGACGATGGCAGCTACGTGTGTGTGGCCCGAAACTATCTTGGAGAGGCTGTAAGCCGGAACGCATCTCTAGAAGTAGCACGTAAGTTCATCATATCCCTCTCAGCACAAAGGTAATGCCCTGGTCAAAGAAATCTCAGTGTTGCATGACAATAAAATGGAAAAATTGTTATGCAGTAAGCATTAAGGTTGGTAACCTTTTGTGGGGTATATGAAATGTGAAAAGCGTTAATGTTGTATTTCGAAAAAGGTAGAGTTCATGTTAAATTAAGCATAACATTTTGGGGCTGTTGTGCTGAGAGATCCATATTTAAGATGCAATCTGTCATAATATGAGCAACGTCACCTTTCCACCTACAAGTATGTGTATGCTTACCCATGTGCACAACATGTGTGCGCATATGTGTGTGAATATGTTTTCAGACTGCTAGTGAGACCTGTTTGGATGACCTGTTTGAGTAATATATGGGCAGAGCTGTGAATCGCTCCAGGGAGGGAGAGAAAAGAGGGGCAGGATTTTAACCTAGCTAACTCTCTCTCACTGTTTGGATTTGGAAAGATGCAGCCTGCTCCCAGCCAGTTCTCTCCCTGTGTGGGAGAGAGGCGCTCTGGGCTATTCACATTTCCATTATGTGCTAAACTGAGCTGATTTCTTGCCATGAACAAGTTGCACACACACGCTCGGACGCACACACAGATATACATGCATGCACACACAAACACACACACTGTCTTTTGCTGCTGTCTGTTTCTCGCCCTCATAGAGATGTACAAGCAAGGAAATAGGGAATTCCAGGCAACCTGCCCAATAATTTCAATATACATGCCTGTTTTGAATCATAAGATATACATATGAGTTGTTGGGCCTGACTGTATTCTGTATTTGGCTCTAAGCGGAACTGATGAAATAGTAGGGGAAAAAAGAAGAAGAAAAAACTGAGATAAGAGCCCTGAACCTAATAGCGACTCAGTCGAGACATTATCTGAGATCTTTGTGTCGTTTTGTGCACAACATCCTCCTTTTGTCTTATTGCCTTTTCCACATTATACACTTTTATTTCTATTGTCTTCTTTCACTGGTGCTGTTTCCTATCCTTTCCCTCAAATCAATAGTGGGGAACTGTCTTGGAAATATGAATGCTTAAGGAGATGCTGGGTAAATAGGAATGTGTGTGTGTATGTCGTTTTACAGGATACAACATTGGCTTTTATGTATAAAATGAGGAAGTTTGGTGTTGGATATTTTAGTGGATTACTATCTAGTGCTAAAGTTATTATAACAGTATCCCTGTCCCACTGTAATCAGAACCTACACTGAACGATATGTCACATTTACATTGCACATCTTGGAACAGTACAGTTGTATTTCAAGATAGTGACTAACTCTCTCTCTCATAAAGAAACCAGAGACCCAAAACTGTCGTTTTAGTGTCAAGAGACAAATGTTATAGCCGCTCCACTGATTCCCTTGACTGAATAGAGGCCGACTTTATGAACACAATGACTGTGTGAGAGTGATTTTGTGGGGATTTTCTGGTTTTACTTAAATACAATAAAGCTCATTTTTATTTTGCAGCTCAAACGGGCATTCTGAATTCATTTTCTGAGTTAATTGTCACATTCATTGTAAGCATAGGAGCTGCAATTATTATTGGCAAATCACTTTTTTTCTTTTCTATTGTTGGAAGAGAGGTATTTATGTATCAGCAACACATACTGTATAGGGGGTAAAATAACAAAATATTGTTGCAAATATTAAGTACCAAACATACAGGAGCTAAATCTAAATATCAGGAATACACAGCAGCTGTCATAGGTGTCTTGAATGATGTATTGTAGAATATTAAATCATTCTTGAAGCCTTGTTTAGATATCTTCATGAATTTCTATGTATTTTGCTATATATATGGGGGTGATACTGTCTTGATAAATGCATGCACAGTGGAGTGCACCTCATATGTCTATAAGTCTCTGTTTTCCCTGGCAGCTATATGACCATGCAGACCCACCATAGGATCTAAATAGTCAATTTCCAGTGCACATTACATGTCAAGTACCTTCTGTTGGACTACTTGGGGATTTTCAATTGCCTGATTGTCAGGTCTCCTTTAAAGCTGGATGGCAACATAATGACTGTGTAGGCTTTGCAATGTAGTAGTCAAATTTAAATCGCATTTGCCATGGGTGGTTTTCTAACCCCATGTATTTTGATGTTCACTTCATTGTAGAAGCTACATCCAGATAGCTTACTCACAACTTTATCCACAAATGAAGTTATCTCAGTCTTGTTTGCCAGCCGAAATAACAGACACTAACCCATTTTGTCCTATGTTGTCTCCTCTTGTGCAGACAATGTCAATAGGTTGTTTTTTTCTTGAGTTTCTCTTACATAAAAAACACAGTATGTCCAAGGCAGCCTCTAGTCTTCTTTGTGTAATTCAGAACAACATGGCTATAGGGATGCATAATCGCATGACTCCTTCAGGGGCTGCAGGATCCTGCCAGTATTGCTGCAGCCAAAGTTGTCATGCAGTGCTGCGGGTGGGAGCAAGCGGGTAGATGAAAGTGCTGTGGGGATGCTCTGACAGTGAGCCTAGCTCAAAATGTTTCCTGAGAGTCCACACACATCCTCAAATTTTCTAATAGGTTGTAGCATTGCATCTCAACCAGTGGCTTAGAAAATGTAGCTAACTCAAGGGGGGGCTGCTCCCCTGGGTACATTTGTGCTGTACAAGCTCAATTTCGGTGGGTCGTCATGCATTTTATGAGCTTCAGTGTGACTGAAATCTGAAGGGGCATTATTCATTCCATGTGATGCAAAACACTTCAGCTGTTTAAGATGGTAGCAAAGCTTGAAATATGTAAATTATGTAGATATGCCAGAAATCTACATCTGGCAGCCTGGCAAAAACAAATAATATACCTCATAACAGTTTTTTGTCTTATAAATTAACCAGTCCTTAATAAAAAACACTTACTTCTTACTTCTTTTTTTCCATACACATTGCACAGTAGAGCCTCTGACAAATAATCAGTAGACCGTAAACTTGCAAAATCTTGATATATGTCTTACCCAGCAGAAACCTCAAAAAAGCCGAAAAAAATAACGCATGATGTCAATTTTCCTTAAATTTGGAGACATAATTTATGTTTTCATCATCATGTATTTCTTCTTTCTCTATTTGTTTTTTTATTCATTAACATATTTGTTAGATGTTAGAGTTACGCTTGTTCTTGTTGTGCCTAATCATCTAAATTCAGGCTCACTTCATTACAACTGTGATGTCTATTAAGACAGTATAAAGATACATCTGCATGGTTATTTCATCTGTGCTAAATATTGAAGCATACTGTAGATATTTTATAGAATGGTGTATTTACAGGGGAAGTGCTTTGTACATGTAACACACATCTCGCTTTAGTTGAAAATGCCTGATCCATCCCAACATAAGAATTTTGTCAGACTGTAAAAAAGAAAGCGAAAAAAGAAGGACCCTGGAGGGTAGCAAATTTGATCCAAGGCCAGTAAGGGAACATGCACTGCCTCAGTTGATAGACCTTCACTGGGCACAAATATTGAGGATTCTCACTCTTGTTGAAATTATATTTCCTGTACCACTGGGTGCATATTTGACACAAATGATAACATCAGCCATAAGGCCATGTCTGTTTATTATTAGACAGACGGTCTTGTATTTTTTGCTTCATAAACAAGACTCATTGTGTTTGTTGTACTGTTGCAGCACGTCACTTATTTCTCACATCCAAGTATGCAATTTTAATAATCAACAGTCACCTGCTGTTAATGTGTACAATCACACATGGCCAACCGCCGAGCCAGCTTTTCACATTTTTAGTCTCTTTATTCAGACGCTGCAGCTGAGCACTACTTCAGAGCAACGTCAACAAACAACTGTGCGACCTCCAGGCCACCAGCGGACTGGCACTAATCATCATCAGAGTGAGTGGCTGTTGATGGAATTAGAACAGCTCCCGCAAACTATTAAGAAGGGACAAAAAGACATAAACAGTGATGTGTTGATGGGAGTTGTGGGTGGAAGGGCGGCGGATGCAAGGGTGTTCATTAGTACAAAACTCAAGAGCAAGATGAGTCCCCCTCTGTTTGACTGTGCTAAGTGAATTAGAAGTATAGTTACTCAGCCAGACCATCATCAATTAAATCCTCCCAGTTATGGGCAGCCAACAAACTAATCAATGCTAGATAAATCTAGTGTGTGTTTTAGTACACTGTGGTGATTATTTTAATGAGAGATTTAACACAACGCTCCACATTTATCTGAAAATCTAGTAGAAGGAGTGAAATTAAAGCCCCAAGATTTGTTTTCTGAGGTACAGTTGTGGATTCTGAGCCAAGATCTACAAAAAGGAGCATTTAATAAATAACATAACTTGAGAATTGTTACACATGTTGTTTTTAAAGCTACTAGTGCTTGCTATGCAGAGGGAGGTAATTTTGAGTCTGAGCCTAACCCACCATACAGACGTTAGTGTTACGATTGGCGGCAGAAAATATCTAGAACCTGGCCGAATCAAATCCAACAAGATTAACTAAGGAGTCTGCAGCCACGCTAGCGGCTCTGTGAGGCTGTACTTAGGCACAGCAGTGCTTTGAGCTAAATGCTAACATCAAAATGCTAACGTGATTGTAGCTAGTATAATTTTACCATGTTTACCATTTTAGTTTAACATGTTATGTCAAAAGTTGCTGCTTAGCACGAAATACAAACTACAGCTGAGGCGAATGGGAAACACATTAGTTTAGCAGTAAACCAAATGATTGGAAACACTTAAATGTTGACCTTATGATGAAACTAGATGGATGTTTGTACCAAATTTTGTGCCAATCCATCAGGGATGTTGAGGAATTTTACAACATAAGTGAAAACTTTGACCTGCAGGTGGCGCTAGAAGAAAATTCAGGGATCCCCAGTCATTAGTCATTAGGTTTCATTCTAAATGTCTGTCATGGTTATCCATGATATGATGATGATATAGACCAACCAACAGACAGACATGGACATGTTGCTTGCATAGCTGCAACTATAAGCATGGTTAGATACTAATAGGGATAAATGAGAAAATGCATTGTTTGTTTTGGTTTTGTTTTGTCTTTTGTAATTAGGGTGAACTAACCCTTTTTACCCTATAGGGTTCTGACTACTGAAATTGATGTGATGCTGTCAACTAGAGATACAACTAGAGAATTGTATCACTAGAGACAACTCACCACTCTGTTGATCTTTTTGAACTGAAACACATAATTCTAACAGGAGAATGTCAGTGTGTTTTTTCTCCACACAACCAATCTTTTGCCAGCCTTCCAAGAGTTTCATTCTGACCTTTAGTCATTGTTATTTATTTCTCAGTTCAGTTTTAAATTAAATTAAATCAATTAAAGTCTGCTACCTGAATATTTCATACATTCCTGTCTGCTAATAATAATAATAAAAAACAAGTTAACTGATTAGATTAGTTAGCAAATTAGAAAGACCAGAGACCAGTGGCCTGTGATTGGCAACATGAGATTGTTACCTCTATCTCATTTTCACACGTTTCGCTAGTCAAAACAAACAGCATAATAGCGACCATTGAGAGTCCTGTAGCACTCACAAATCTGTAATCTGTAATTCGCAAAAGAAGTATCTCTGGAAAGTAGTGCTCTCAATTGGGGGAACCAACAGTTGACCACTCATTCCCACATATATGAGCATCTTGTCACCACTTCTTTTTAAAATGTGTAAGAAAAGTTTAGCATTTAATGATGACCTGTGCTTTGAAGCTATACATTGAAAGAGATGGGAATGCCATTCCATCTGCCCCATGCTTATCTAGTCATTAGGAATAACTTCAGATGATTCAAATGATTGACTCAGATATGTATTTTGTGTACTGCTATAAAACCTGGTCGACATTGCTACTCACCATATGCAAAATATCCATTTGAATAAGCTAATTGTGAATTTAGAATGTTATTATTAACATTATTCAATTTAGGCCATAACAATTATTTAAATTTGACCCCAGCTTGTGTTGTGACTCTGGTTGACAAATCATCCACGTCCTCATTCTCTGCTTCCTTGTCACTGTCTTCTCTTCAGTGATGGGCATTCCTTTGAGCCATTCAGCGCTGTAGACTACACAGTAAACAACATTAGCCTAATTGGCATGATTTGAGAGTCAAAGCTATGCTTTCTCCAGGCATAAAATAGTGTTTTCTCCCAAAGTGCATCGCATGGAAGGAATCATTTATATTATCCCCTTCCCCATTGTTTTGCTTTAATCCTGTCATACACCACGTGGGGAAGTGGATTGGAAAGTATTCATGTTTGGTCAGGCCTGGGTTCTAGTCATGATTTTGGATGTGATACCGGAAATGAGGGTGTGGTAAGCCATTAATATTATTAACCACCTAGTTAGCGCTAGTGGTGGGATTCTGAAAATGTAGCACAGCACTTGTGTAAGGGATTCTATTGGGAGGCACTCTCTAATGTTTTGGAAAGTGGCAAGTTGCCATCAATCAGGCATTTCACTCTTACCCATTGACAGCATCCAAAGTTAGTTCCTGCCAGCCCTGTGTGTTTCCAGGCAGACTGTCAATGTTTTCTGTGAGTAGATAGGTTGGCCACATTGCACCATCTGTTGCCAGTCCGACAGCACTCCTGTGTACTTATCCCCTTCCTCTGCCTTGCTCTCGTTAAGACGGTGCAGAGTACAAAGTTTTGTGAACCCAGCTGGTCAGAACTGATCTTTCTCAGCTTGAGGTGTTAAGGATTAGTTTGGGTTCTCGTTATATTCTTCCTACCTTCTTCCTATAATATATACATTCATTGACTAAAGGTGAATAACTTAATTGTTTCATCATTTTTGACATAATGCAACAGAAAATGTATTACATGTTGTCTTCTGTGGTGTTCTGCTCTGGTCAATGTGTTCTGATAAACCAAATACACTGGGGAGAAAATCACTCTGCCGTTTCACTAAATGTTGAATAATTGTGATACTGTGTGTGACACATGCAAGAGCATCTAAAATGTTGAAGATGTTATATATATATTTTTTGTGGTTATTTAATCAGTGGTATCTGAAGGAGCTTCAACCTTCATGATTAGGTAAAGCATATAGATTATGTAGGATTCTCGTAGGGTACAGATTTGATCATTGGCAAATTATCAAAGATGTTTTATCAATATTAATAAAGTTATGAATATGGTTATTAATAACTTTATCAAATCGAAAAACAATCAAAACGGGGCACCACCCTGCAAGTCAGGGACCAATAATCAAACTGTGGAACAGTCTCATTTCTGTGGTAATCCTTTAAAAAGGAAATAAAGGAAGGGGTGAATCCAAGCACGGACCTGATCAACCAGCAATTATTACAACAAGTACACAAATAATCACAAGCAACTGCTAATTAAGTATAATAAGATTTATTAACGTCACAATTATCAGTAGCTAATCAATAATCCTTCGATAATAAACTTATATATCTTTTACAATATCACAACCAAAACAAAGCAAAAACAAAGCAGAATGGACACGTCTGTGTCTGTGTGTGTGTGTGTGAGAGAGAGTGAGTGAAAAGGGTCGGGCGGTGTCGAAATGTAGTTCTAACACAAAAACAACTCCAAAAATGGCTACTCCTGTGAGCTGCACAAAACTATTTAGCCTCAAGAGGGCGGTAGTAGTGCGGGGTGCACGGAGAAGGGCCGAAGAAGCCGGGGGGGTTGCTAGGCAACGCGCACGCTTAGCCGGTATGGTAGCTAGTTCCTATGTTAGCTCTGTATGAACGTAAACCGATTCCACGTGGCTAAACTACAGCGTTAGCTCGGGAGCTACGCGGCTAGCCTGTGTCGTGTGTGTGTGTGTGTTAGTAAAAGAAGAAAGAGAAGAAAAGTAAAGAAAAGAGGCACTCTGATCTTAGTTATCAATACTGACCCGCCCCCCTCAGCTACTCCGGTCTGGACCACACGTGTAGTTAGGACAGACTGAGACTTTTGACTTACTGAGGGAAACTTTGGTCATTATAACCACTCCAGTGGCTAACAGCTGATTCCGCGATTCTATCGCAGACAGTAATTAAAACTCTGTGAAAGGAGTGATTAAGCAGGTAGCGCTTATGGTTTTAACCAGCTACTTAACACAACATCAACAGTACCATGATCTATTGATACATTCACAGAACAGATTAATAATCACATATGGACCAGTACATGATTAAATCAGATCACCTTAATGGCAACAAGTGGTAGCGAACCCTTTGCTCATTAATAAACACACTACTTATCTCTGCCCAGACGTAAGCGTCCTTACGGTGTGTTCAGTCCATTTGTTTCTGTCCATAGATTTCCACAGAAATTAAACAGAACGAATCCCTTGGCGCTCGTCAGCAGCCACGGAGAAACTTACTCCAAAAAGGCAGAAGGGGGAAGTTTAGTCGACTTTGAGAAGAAAACGTTGTTTGTCCTTCTCCTGCAGATATGAAAATACTGGTGCGTTTTCAAGCATCCACCGAAATAAAATCCACTTTCTCCAGAAAATGGAAGTTCAGCACAAGCGCTTGCGCGCTCCCCTCAGCAACGGAGTTGCAATGGAAGACGAGGATTTTCCTAGGATCAGGCTTTTTATAGGTTAAGACCCCCTGCTGTGTTTATGGTCCCGCTGAACCAATAGGAAGACTCAAAACTCTTGAAAGGGTGAAGACTACCATCTGAATTTCTTTTAAAGACTACAAAGTTCTTTGACTTCCTGCCAGTTGTGAGGCGTTTCCCTTCTGGCTGGCACTTTTGCATAGAGGTGTGAATTACCCTGGCTTTGGGGTTTACATGCAGGCCAAGATTCCTTTGTCTCTGAGCACATGTGTGTCCTGTATCCAGAGGTCAGTTTAATCTGAGGCCTTTTGGTTAAAATCAGGGTTAACCAGACTCTTGGTCCCCAACAGTTATGTATACAAATAGAAAAGAGTATTGGGATGAATATTACCATTGCCTATGCTGTGAATGATGGGTATCTAGTTGGATTTGTGGTAAAAGAGTACTCAGTCTAGCACAGACAGAACTAAGATGGGTAAAGCAGTTAAAATACCAACAAGAGGATTGTTCTTTAAAAGCCTTAGTTGGCGATTGCTCCTATATCTCTGATCCCAATCAAACTGAGGGATTGCAATGGTGGCATGATGCTGTTGCTGGGCAGCACGTAATCTGCTATCAGTGTCTTGTGTGCCAGTGAGCTACACATAACTATTTACAGCGGTTATATTAAGGCATAAAAAATACAGCAGTAACTGAAACACAAATCTAAAAATGTACCCGAAGGTTCAAGTGCCCCACTAATGTTCCTCTTAGCTTGATGTGTGTTGTTTATGTCGCTACAAGTTTTGTCCGTTTAATCAGATACTGTAGCTCCGGGTGGTCAGTAATAGGCACTACTAGACTTTTTCTCCATTTCTGTTGTTGACCGTGCAATAGAGAAGAACACCCCCTGAGCTTTTAAGATTAGGCTGCACGGAAAAAACTGAAGACCATTTATCTATTCAGGGTTGGAAGTTTTTCCAACTCGGGGCACTTGGAGCCCTCATTCAGAATCACACAGAAGAAACGCACAAAATTAATAAAATCCAGTGCTGAAAATATTGTGATTCCATGATTTGAAAAATAAATTACAGTTATAAGACATACTTTTTTTACAGGTTAAAATTTAAAAAATAGCATTCACAATAACATTAATCCTGCTATAATGTCTTCTGTTGGGATTGATAGTATAATGATGGATGTCAATTGCGATCATTTGCTACTGATTAATTTGAAACTCTGTCTGCCAGGTTGAGGTAAAAGTTTGTTGAAGGTTGGAGTTGTCTGGTCCTAGGACAATGGGTTGTTGCTTTCAGTGAGGTCACACAGGATGTCAAATGTATAATGATAATGTACAGTTGATTACTATCTGTGTTCTCACTCCATTTAAAGTACTGCAGTAGAATCCCAATGGACTTTTTGCATTTTGTGCATACTTTCTATAATTGCTGTCCAGTATAGTGGTTGATTATAATAGCATATGTGCCAATAATATGGCGGATGTGCCGACCATACAATCTTTTAATAGCTCAACATTTGCCAATGTAAGACGATAATAAAACAATACCACTTGGTTTAATACAGCTTTGGAACTATAGTAGATGTATTTCTTGTTTAAGGTGGTCTAATGCTTGTAACAGTGCAAATATTGAGTTGGCCAGAGCAGGCAAGTGTAACTAATGTATGCATATTTTTTGGCTGAAGACAGTGAGATAAGGGGCTAGCATCTGGTGCTAACTGGACCATGCTCACTCATTGGAGGTCTGTGCATTATGAGGTTTGGTAAGTTAGCTAAGGGCTAGCATCTGGTGTTAATTGGACCATGCAAACACCTTTTAAGAGCTCTGGTGCACTTTCTTACAGTTGGTTGGAAGAAACATATGCCTGGTGTGAAGAAGCATGCTAACTGGATTTACTATGTTAAAGTTTGTTGTAGCTCTCTAATTCTCTTAAGAAGCAGCCATATGTATGCATACATTCAAGATACAATTCCACATGTTACATTTTAGGGTCAATTAGTGTCATTTTAATACATTTACCCCAAGTTTTAGAACATTATGAGCTCTGTAAAGACATATGTTACTGCAGAGCTGTATTGTATTACATTAGATTGACAGGTGTACCTAATAAAGTGGACACCTAGTGTCTATTAAACCCTGGTAAATGCTTTTAGGTGGTCATGTGATTCTCTTGAATCTAATTATCTGACTTCAATTAAAGTGTGTGGTTATGCTTCGGCACTAGGAATTTGAATTTGGCTTGAATTTAAATCGTCTCCATTTGGCACTACCACTTCTCATATTTCTCTAAAATAATTCAACTTAATCAACATCTCCCCTTCAAGTAATGCACATATTGAATTTTAATTTCAATTTCAATAGTACACCATATCACCATTAAATATCTTCCCCCATGTTAGGAAAATTTGGACAAAAGATATTATTTGTTAAATCAGCGTTTTTTTTCCATGACAAAAACTATAGTGCTGACTCAATAAAAAATAGTCTATTACTGTAGAACAAAAAGTATGATTAAATGATATAATTTGTGCTCGGTTGACTTGATTTTCTTATTTACTTTGCCCTTATATAAATTAATAAACCTTCCTGGATATGCTATTTTATTAAACGCCTAATCAAGTTAGTGCTATTGTTTGAATTCATTCAAAAGAGAAGACATAACTAAGACTGTAATATTGTGTCGCCTGATGAAAGGTTATTAATTCAAAGATGCATGGCTGAAACTAGACTAGGCTGTATTCACTGTAAAGTCCAGTCTAATGGCTGCAGGAGTCAGTGCCATCCATTAGTATAACAGTGGCTGTGTTCAGGAAGTCATTGGCAAAACTCTGGTAAAGGTCAGATTGGGTCAAGCTGCTTCCATGCACCCGTCATAGTCTGTGACTGAGGAACCCTGTTATGAATAAACCAAATCTCCCTGTCTGCCCAAGGTGTCCTGCCCACAGATTGAAAATCCTCCAGCAAAACAGCATGAAAGGGTTCAGCTGCCAGCTACACCGTCCCTATCTGACAGACAGTGCTTCTTTTACAGTGAGAAGAAAAATATGTCAGAGTAGCCTTCAAGTTTCACTAGTCCAAGGGAAGACAATGTGCTAAATATGCATCCAGACATTTATTTAAATACAGACAATAAAATAGCTTACATTCTCTCTGTCAGTAGCATACTTGGCAAAGGCCGTATGACACAATCCATTTTCAGATATGACTGATCACAAAATGATTCATCACACTCCGCTGTCTACCTTTCAAGGTGGTATATTGTGATGCCATTGACGTTGCATTATTGGCTATAATTTAGTGCAAACGTGTTTCAGCATTTTAATTTGAAATATGGCTATACATCTCCTTTTAGATGAGTTGGCGCTGGCTTAAGCTACTCCATTAGCAGACCTTGAATGAGGCCTTCACACTATTACATATACAGCTGTAACTTATTGCTGCTGTCATCTATGGAAGGCTGCAGATGTGTGTAGCCTTCTGTTTTCTGAAAGCTACATGCAGCCATGTTTTATAACCGTTACATAAAGTCCGGTATGACTAGATAGATAGACAGATAGAAGATACTTTATTCATCCCCGTGGGGAAATTCAAGTGTCCAGCAGCTCACACATAAACACACATTTGTATACACCACACAGTTCCCTATAATTAATTAATAAATAAATAAATACATTGCGAATGCATACACAAGAGAGTTAAAAACAGAATAAAAGCAGCATAATTATATTATGTCTGGGTTAAGAGTTAATGGGAATTAAGGGGAGGGGGTGGGGGGGGGTCATTTGTTGGTGTTAAATAGCCTGACGCCTGTGGGGGACAAAGGATCTCCTGAACCTCGCTGTCCTACAGTGCAGCGAGAGCAGTCGCTCACTGTAACTGCTCCTCTGTCCAGCCAGGACGTTGTAGAGGGGGTGGTTGTCATTACCCATTATGGCGTACAGTTTGTTGCATGCACGCCCCTCTACTACAGTTCTCAGTGAGTCCAGTCTTCTGCCCAGCACTGAGCTGGCCTTTTTGACCAGCTTATCGAGACGTCTGCTGTTCTTGTCTGTCATGTTGCCACCCCAACAAACCGCACCATAAAACAGGACACTCGCCATCACAGTCTGATAAAACATGAGCAGCAGATCGCTACTAATGTCAAAAGATCTGAGCCTCCTGAGAAAGAAGAGACGGCTCTGTCCCTTTTTTTACAGAGCATCTGTATTAGCGGACCAGTCAAGCTTACTGTCCAGGAGTACACCCAAGTACTTGTAGGTCTGCACAACCTCAATGGCCTCCCCCTTTATGCAGACCGGCTGACAGTTTGGCTTTGAATTCCTAAAATCCACCATCATCTCTTTAGTCTTGGTGGTGTTCAGGAGGAGACAGTTCTTATTGCTCCTGTCACAGAAGTCCTCCACAAGGTCCCTGTACTCCTCCTCCCGTCCACCTCGCACACATGCCACAACAGCCGTATCATCGGAGTACTTCTGGATGTGGCAGGACTCAAAGTCCGATGAGTACAAAGTGAACAGGAACGGAGCCAGAACTGTCCCCTGTGGAGCCCCCGTACTGCACTCCAGCAACCCCGAAACACACTTCCCCAACTTGACAAACTGCAGCCTTGATGTTAAGTAGACCGTTATCCAGTTGGTCAAGGAGGGGGCCACCCCTATACTTACGAGCTTGTCTCTCAGTATAAGGGGCTGGATGGTGTTAAATGCACTAGAAAAGTCAAAAAACATGATCCTTACATAAGAACCAGGCACATCCAGATAGGCATAGGCCCAGTGCAACATGAAGAGGACCGCATCCTCGACTCCTATATGTTCCTGGTAGGCAAACTGAAGGGGATCTAATTCTTGTGCAACCTGCGGTTTCAGGTGGCGGAGGAGCAGCCGCTCCAGAGTCTTCATAATGTGGGATGTTAACGCCACTGGCCTGTAGTCATTCATCTCCACTGGGCGTCCTGTTTTGGGAACTGGTACAAGACAGGATGTTTTCCACAACACTGGGACTTTCTCTGTCTGTAGACTCAGGTTGAAGAGGTTATGGAGGGGCTCCGCTAATTGAGTTGCACAATCCTTCAGTAGTTTTGGACACACACCGTCCGGATCTGCCGCTTTCCCTGTATGCAGTCTCCTTAACTCCGCCCGCACCTCTTCTATTGTTAAAGACAGAGAGCGCTGGTCAGATGTTGCAGTATCCACACTTGCTGATGACAGGTGACAGCTCCCTGGAAGAGAAGACCAGGATGGTAGAGTTGAAAGCAAAGTTGTAGTGGGGGCTGCAGATACAGGTTTGGGGATGCCGCTACATAGCGGGTACACCAGAGAGGATGAAAAAGCAGCAGCAGAAGGGGTATCTGAAGTAGTGGAGGTGACGGAGGTGACAGCGGGTGAGACCCTCCCGGCTGGGTCAGGGCAGCGTCCGCCCCCCCTGTCAAACCTATTGTAGAACAAAGTCATTGGCTTTGTCCACATCTTCCTCAAAAACCTGGCCATTCTTCTTTTTAAATCCAGTGATGTTTCTCATCCCCTTCCACACCTCTTTAATGTTGTTATCCCGTAGTTTCCCTTCCACTTTTTTTTTATAGTCCACCTTTGCCTGCTTCAGTGTCCTCCTCAACTCATGCTGCACCCCTCTGAGCCTCATTCTGTCTCCATTCTTGAATGCCTGCTTTTTCTGATTCAGTAGCTGTTTGATGTCACTGGTAATCCAAGGTTTATTATTAGCAAAGCAGCGTACAGTCTTTACAAGTATCATAGTGTCCCTACAGAAGTTGATGTAGTCTGTGATGATGCCCACCCTCGCATCAATGTCGATGCTGTTTCCCTGGGACTCCAACAGCACATCCCAGTCTGTGCATTCGAAACAGTCCCTCAGGGCATCGCTGGCCTCTGGTGACCATTTCCTAAACGAACGCGTTGTAACTGGCAGCTTCTGTACACAAGGTTTGTATGTGGGCTGGAGAAAGACTAAACTATGGTCTGATCTGCCAAGTGGTGGTAGAGGTACAGCACTATAGGCCTCCTTGACATTTGCATAGAACAGATCAAGTGTATTATTCTCTCGTGTCGGACAGTCCACATACTGCACAAAACCAGTCAGATGGGAGGTGAGGGTAACATGATTAAAATCCCCTGTGATTACAATAAAAGCCTCAGGATGCTGGGTCTGTAATCGAGCCACAGCGTCATGAATGACGTCACACGCAGCCGCAGCCCCCGCCCTCGGTGGAATGTAAACAACAATGGCAACCACGTGTGAGAACTCCCTCGGAACATAGTATGGTCTAAGACCGACAGCCAGCAGTTCAATGTCCTGACAGCAGATCTTCTCATACACTGTACAATGTCGGGAGTTACACCATCTGCTGTTCACAATCAGAACCAGTCCCCCACCTTTACACTTGCCACTGGCCTTCGCATCTCTGTCAGCTCGCGCAACAGAGAAGCCAGGTATGTCCACAATATTATATTAGGATGAACAGAAGGGATTATGGTAAAAAATGAAAAAAGTTAAATCACATTAGTAATATTTAAACATGTATGTTTGTGACATGAGTGTCTTTACACGTGTGTTATTATGTGTGCATTGGAGTGTGACAAAGCTAAGTCATGTGTCTCTCAGGAAAATAATAATGGTTCATAATTGTTGCTGTGCAGGGATTGATGTGCAATCTCAACATTAAGACTTGTCTTGGTAAAAGGACATCTTCAGGCAGATTTGCTTCTGATGAAAAAAGAAAACACCCAGGAACATTGGTACATTCACAAGCAGTATAATTATAATGTAGTATCGTTATTCTTTTCTGGTAAAGTAAGCTGTACTGGAGGCTAGTCCTTGTGTTGAAATATCTTGTCTTTTCATGGTGTAATGCCACTTATTTGAGTAAGCTTCCCCAATCCTTTCAGTGGTCTCCAGTCTGGCGGGGGTGATGAGAGTAAAGAACATCACAAGCTAGCAATAGGGACTCTGTAGTTGGTTTATTATTCATGTGGTCTACCCAACATTTCACCAATCTAGGCCAACGTGCCGTTATATCTGCTAAGTGTCACCTTCCAGACTTCCGTTTGCCCATTCACCTCTATCACATCAGTTTGCGAAATAAATTGTCAACAACTCTATCTATTGTATCCTCCTATTCACAAAAAGTGGAGAGTACCAGGGCCAGGGCAGCAAAAAAGATGACATCAGACTACTCCAGTATACACCTCACTGAGTAAAAAGGAAGAGAATATCCGGAAGCTTGATTAATTCATGAAATCCACCGAACGTAGTGTCTTTCTTTTATCCAACCCTCCAAGCTCACACACTTAAGCTGTGTGCTTTTTTACCTGGGTTAGGTTATTTCATAAATAAATGCTCTATTCAAGATGGAGTGTGCACTGTTCCGTGGCCTGTCATTGCCTTTTATTGACACACATCGGAGTGCTGCACCCCGATGTGTGTCAATTCATTCTCCACTGTCTTTCTGTCCTTCACACCAAATAGTCTGTTCCGATGTCTCATTCTCTATCATAGTCCTGCCTTTTCTGACATCACATTCTTCCCAGTAAGCATCTTGAATACGCCAATGGTTTAGATATTTACTCAATATTTGTAAAATGTTCAAACCCATTTAGTCTCTAGGTTGTTATAGTTTGGTTCTGGCGGATTTGTGCACTGCTACTATGTTACCATTTACTGTATGCTCTGAGGACTCTTAAGTCCTTCGCTGCAGCTGTAAAAATCCCTTATCTGAATTAAAAGTGATAGGAAGCACATGTCTTGAGCTACAGCGCCTATACTGGCTTAACTTCATACTTAAAGACACTTTACACAAGTTAACAAAAAAGGATGGCATGCCGTGTAATTGCATTTAATGTCGAAGTGAAACATTTCTTTTGCCAAAGACATGAAGGCTCTTTCGTTAAACAGTGTTTTTTCAGTCTCATAAAAGACTTGCTTGGCTGCTATATATGGCAGGAAAAGGGTTATTGTAGGCTGAATTGAGTGAAAATGTTAAGCAGACACAACAAGGCTAAGTGGATGTTGCTCAATAGCAGCATTTGGTAGATTGTAGGAGCCACGACACTTTGCTATTTCCTGTTTTTACCTTTTCCTCGCTGCAACTTTTTATACCGCAGGTCTAGTACCCAGGAAGAGAGAAATGGCACGAGACAACAATACTGAACCTAAATTCAAATGCGTCATAGCAGGAAGATCTACCGTAAACACTGCACTGGCAATTGTAAACATTTGACTGTACTTAAATGGCTAAATATAAATTTTTGCTTAAGGAATACAGGGAACATCCCTTTAATTATACAAAAGGCAACAATGCTGAAAGCTGTTTTATAGAGCACTTGTGTTCCTGTGTAAAAGATGATGCTCTCATGGTTACTGGGTTAGCTTGGTCTCATGCTCCAGTAGTTAATGTGCACTAGTCCATTGCTGCAGATGTTGTCCGCATGGGGACTGGAACTGAGGAGTGACCAACAGAGCTCAGCATGAGGAGGGATGGACAGTATGTTCCAGAACAGATGTTTCCAGCCTTTTGTCATTTGGGTTTTAATCTGGTCAGTGAAGGGCATTAGAGAATATAGAAGGCAAAGGGGAGGGATGGTGCATGCATGGGGACCCCAGCTGTCTGCACCCTTCAAAAGACACCCACCTCAAATCCACATTCAAGCTCCTCCCAGTCAAATCCATACCCATGTACACATGCAAACCAACCAAATGGCACACACTTTGTAATTGGCTCAGAATTAGGGCACATGGTGTATTGTTGAACCTGTGGAGATTATGCATTATGCTTGAATCTGTGGAGATTATGCAGCGCTGGGATATTATGCCTCCATTTTCTGTCTATGCCTCTGTATTATTTCCCTGCCTGTGCCATGGTGAATATCCCACTCATTTCATCCTTTATTTCCCCTCCCTAATATTGAACCTCATTTTCTTTTCACTTCCCTCTCAATTCGTTTTTGTTGTTCTGCCCTCTTTATTACTCCCTCTCTACTCTTCTCCTTCATTCTTCCCTCTTCAATCTCTCCCCCTCCTCTCCGCTTCTCCTCCTTAGGGCCGCTGGCTGTCTCCCCACAAGTGATGTTCTCCTGGCCAGATGATGCATGCATATCTCTTGTGTCTTCTTGATGCTAACTCACGTCGACATTTGCACGGCATTGTGGGATTATGCTCTCGGTCATATTTCATGTAATGATGAAAATGATGATGGTGATGAGGATTCAGGGAGGTGGGGGGGGGGGGTTGCTTCTATTTTCTGCCCTTGTCTTTTCTTCAATATCAATCAGTGCAGTGAGATAAGATGGAAGATAATGGGTGTTCACAGAAAGTGGAGAAGGAATAACAAGTTTTGGTCTGAGTTTGGATGGGTTCATTTTCACTTTTGTAGTAGACATTCTCCTTGTTCTCTTCTATTCACAAGTCATGTTAATGCACTTTGCAATGTACTTCACAATAGTTATGTGTTGTAACTGGTTACCCCCTAATGATTTCTCAGGAAAAACATGATCCTTTGAGACTTTTGTCTCTCAGTTGACTGTTAATAGATATCTAAGAAACCTTAGACTTCATCAAACCTAATACATGAAATAATCTTAAATCTACAGTCTGAATGTTCATTTTCCATATCTCATAAGCAAGACATATTATACCACATTGCTTTCACAACTGCTAATCCCTTTGCCGTCTGTTTTTTGTTCACCTCATGAACACTATGTTCTGATAAAGAGACAGGAAGAGAAAATCATCCCTAATAGAATAGATTGAATAGAATTTTCCTTGCTAGTGCGCTAACAAGGGGAAATGTGTTCTAAGCAAAAACGGAGTTAGAGGGAAACAGGGAGGATAAACACATTCAGGGTAAGAGGGAGGGGTATGATTATTGAACTAACCCTAGAGAGGGAGGATGAGTGGGGGCCATGGTAGACTTTTTGCCCTCCAACAGTGTCTTGTGTGTGTGTTGTGTGTTGTGTGTGGTGTGTGTGTGTGTGTGTGTGTGTGTGTGTGTGTGTGTGTGTGTGTGTGTGTGTGTGTGTGTGTGTGTGTGAGAGAGAGTTAGAGGAGGGTAGTGTGCGTGTTTCAGGGACTTGCTGGTATATGCAAAGCTGTGTCAGTGGATATAGCATCTATGGAAGAGAGATTTCTTCACACTCTTTGCTATACCCTAATTAATCTTCTTAAACCTGCTATGCCTGTCTCCAGCACTCTTACACATCAGAAAAGCCAGGCAGCTCTGAATCCAACCAGGATTTTCTCCATGGATGCCAGTGGAAAATCACTCCAGCCCCACAGCTGACAACTTTCTGTCAGAGTGTGCAGAAATGCATATAAAGTAGAGACAAACATACACATCATCATTTCCCATGATGGATGTTTTGTGGGGAAGCATTTGTCACAAGGGGTCATGAAGCCCCTAAAACAATCAGGTTGTTAGTTTGTATTGCCTGCCCGCATCCTCTGCCTGCTGGGTAACAACAGACACTGCCGTAGCTAACAGATGAAGCAATTCATGGTGGGTGGTGTAGCCCTAGGCTATAGTTGTGATCTCACAGACCTTACACAAATACCAATGACAAAAGGGTTACAGTAATTTGTTTTCTTTCTCTTACTCGCTGTACTGCTGGAGCTGATGTAAATAATTCTCATGGAAATACCTAAGAAGTAATATGTAATTTTAGACCATACAGTCAACTCTGTGAAAGTTGTTGTGAAGAACTGCCCAAACTTAATCTAAATACAACTTAATAAATACTAACTATATTCAGGTCTCCTAAGCATCCATTCATCCATCCAGCTCGAGTCATTACCAAAACTCGCATTTTTGAACACATTTCTCCTGTCTTACAGAAGTTGCATTGGCTCCCGGTTAAATTCCGTGTAGATTTTAAAGTTTTGCTTTTAACTTACAAAGCCCTTAACAATTTGGCTCCTTCATATCTTCAAGATCTTCTTCATATTCACAGTCCTTCCCGCTCTTTAAGATCTGCTTCTGCACTTACACTTGTTCTGCCACGCACCAGGACAGCTTCTATGGGGTCGCGAGCTTTTGGCTATGCTGCTCCCCACTTATGGAACTCTCTTCCTGTGGAAGTTCGTAACAGTTCTAGTCTCTCAGTTTTTAAATCTCATCTTAAAACGTATCTGTTTAGGCAGGCTTTCATGTGATTAATGTTTGATGTTGTACTGGCTTGATTTTTTGAAATGTTTTTATAAATTCTGTAAGGCGTCCTTGAGTGCCATGAAAGGCGCCTTTAAATAAAATGTATTATTATTATTATCCATCTTCGTCCGCTTATCTGGTATCGGGTCGCGGGGGGAGCAGCTCCAGCAGGGGACCCCAAACTTCCCTTTCCCGAGCAACATTAACCAGCTCCGACTGGGGGATCCTGAGGCGTTCCCAGGCAAGGTTGGAGATATAATCCCTCCACCTAGTCCTGGGTCTTCCCCGAGGCCTCCTCCCAGCTGGACGTGCCTGGAACACCTCCCTAGGGAGGCGCCCAGGGGGCATCCTTACCAGATGCCCGAACCACCTCAACTGGCTCCTTTCGACGCGAAGGAGCAGCGGCTCTACTCCGAGCTCCTCACGGATGACTGAGCTTCTCACCCTATCTCTAAGGGAGACGCCAGCCACCCTCCTCAGGAAACCCATTTCAGCCGCTTGTACCCTGGATCTCGTTCTTTCAGTCATGACCCAGCCTTCATGACCATAGGTGAGGGTAGGAACGAAAACTGACCGGTAGATCGAGAGCTTTGTCTTCTGGCTCAGCTCTCTTTTCGTCACAACGGTGCGATAGATTGAATGTAATACCGCACCCGCTGCACCGATTCTCCGACCAATCTCCCGCTCCATTGTCCCCTCACTCGCGAACAAAACCCCAAGGTACTTGAACTCCTTCACTTGGGGTAAGGACTTATTCCCCAGCCCACCAAACTGCAACCCCTCCCCACCCCGACTACGCCTCGATATCTTGTCCATAAATGTTACAAACAGGATTGGTGACAAAGCACAGCCCTGGCGGAGGCCAAACCTCACCTGAAACGAGTCCGACTTACTGCCGAGAACCCGGACGTTGCTTCTTCGGGCTATGCCCGACCGGGCTCCGTGGCAATCCCGGCCACCAGGCGCTCGCTGACGAGCCCGCCATCTGGGCCTGGCTCCAGACGGGGCCCCCGGGCTTCCTCCGGGCAGGGTAACTTCAACTCTTCTACGTTGGCTGATAGGGTTTTTGAACCGATCTTTGTCTGGCCCCTCACCTGAGACCACTTTGCCTTGGGAGACCCTACCAGGAGCACACAGCTCCAGACAACACAGCCCTCAGGTTCATAGGGACACACAAACCTCTCCACCACGATAAGGTGATGGTTCCCGGAGAGGTCTCCCCCTGTTTGATGTCTCCTAAGCAATATAATCCTAAAGAGTTTTTGCATGTACAATGATACAACTCTTCCTTGCCAGACTCTTTCTAGACTACAGATTACACTGAGACCCAATTTCCACCTGGTATTAAAATTTGTCCTGAGTGATCCGATCACAAGTAGACAGCTCAAAGTACAGGTGTGAATGCACCCAGGACCCATTGAGGACACATTAAGATTCAATCACTCAGACCATATTCAGAGGTGGTTTCGGCCACATGTGGCCACTTTCTTTTAGCAGTGTGTAGGCGCATGTGTCCTGGGTCACATTAAAGCCCACCTACTCTACTGTGAGCGGAACTATGTACTCATTAAAAGTTTTTCTCATGTCACAGAAACCACCGAGAGTGAATCATGTGTTGTGGATGTTGTTAGAATATTGTCGGGGATGTGTCAGTGTTTTTGTTCCGGTACTGCTTGCTCTTATATCCCTGGCTGAATTGAGCACTCTGTGCCCTGTGGTTGCCTGGAAAAGGCAGCCACCGGTATACAATAACCTTATTTTTACATAAAACGTCTCCAAATTCATGGATTTGTAGGATATTACTACATACATGTACATTCCTGCTCTTACTGTGCATTGTCTGCTGTTGCTATTTAGATGCATGAGCGGCTATAAAATGGTGGAACGGTTTCATTTCCTATAAATTCTTGAGAATAACATTTATTTCTCCATTATTTTGTTATTTAAAAGCTTTTCTTATGAAGCAGCAAAATCAGGAAATGTTGGGTCTTTAGCAGTACTGTAAGTTAATATGATGCCTTTAAAATAAAGCAGATATAGACAAATGTACTGAGAGCTGACACACTAAGATTTAAAAAAAGAAAAACGTGTCTCTCCTGCACAGGTTCTGGCAACCTGTTGTAGACATCCTTATTTTAAGGTTCATAAAATGTACAGTAAACGTTGTGGCACAGAGAATAGTTCTCTGGCACACAGACAGACTGTAGGCAGTGCACGTTTCTAATGCAAGTTTTATGTGAGAGTAACAACTGAAATGTTTACAACTAGCCTATATGCGGATATAGAGCGGGGAAATGTGAGTTCCGATCACAAATGGTCACTCAAGACACATTCTGCTGCCAGGTGTGAACTATCGTAGTTTGAGCTGTCCAATTGTGATGTGATCCCTCAGGACGGATTTTAATACCAGGTGGAAATGGGGTCTGAGTGCCAAATAATTGCAGTTGGTAAATGCAAAACTACTCTTTGCAGCAATATTCCATGACCAATTTTGCATAGCCAATCAAGATAATGGATGCTGAATATGAATGTTTGGATCTGTATAGGGCTACTTCCTGGCTTGATGTTATAATGTTTTTGATATATGTAAAAATTTGTGCTGTCAGTTAAACGCGTTAACGCAAACCCATTTTAACGGCGTAATTTTTTTTATTGCAAGATTAATGTTTTTTATGGCCTAGCAAACTTTGTAGTTTTTTTCATATGCTGTTGCAACAACACCACACCGGATCTAGCTAGACCGGAAACAAAACAACAGGCATGCCGCACACACTTGTTTGGGCTTGCGAGCTGGCCAAAGAGTAGTAGGCTAACATTACGTTTTGAGTGGATGCCAATAAGATTTTAAATGGAAAGTTTACTTTTAAAAAGTTGCCAAATGGTTCCATTGACAAGACCAAAGTGATCTGTGTGTTATGTTGTTGTGAACTGAGCTATCATCGCAGCACGTCCAGTCTGAAATACCACTTGACGCAGCTGATGCGAATTCTCCGCCCCCTCGTCAAAGCCAAGCGACAAAAGCACAAAGCAAGCCAATCTTTTCCATGTTGATAAGAGCATTAAAATGAGAAAAAATAATGGGACAAAATCAAGCGACATTTAGAATAGATAAAAATATGCGATTAATTGCGAGTTAACTATGACGTTAATGCGATTAATCACGATTAAATATTTTAATCGTTTGACAGCAGTTGTAAATATTTATCAAATACATGTAAGAATGTGTCTTACTCTTAGTATGAGTAAAATCCTGTGGTTTGAATTGTTGTAAAGAAAGGATGAATGAATGAATTACATATTTCAACACTTGTGTTATGATTCTGAGAAATTGGACTTTGATCTTATTAATAAGAGCTTGTTCAAGGACAATTAAATAGGAAAGGTATATAAGTGTTTTGGATATCAAACCTGTTCCCTTTCAATTGCAAGAAAATTAAGGTATTAACACTTGACCTGCCTGTTCTGTTAATTTGGAATTAAAAGACTATTTTGACTGATCAGCTGAAGCATTTGCAGTCATACTTATTCAACTTTGGGACAGTCCACTTGAGCTTGCTTAACTAATATCCAGTCATATGTTCAAGTGCTATGGCTGTTTAGTATTTTTTGAAATGTAGAATCTAATTTGCCATCCATGTGTAGAAGCAGTTTTTGTATGTCTATGATATGGAAAAAACACAAGCACACCATTTTTTGGGGGCTTTTAACATAATTAATTTGTATTTTTTAGGTGTGCCACTTGTTGATTGGAAAATAGAGGATTAGCAAAATGACTCCATTCATGTAATTTGCTAAGCCAAAAAGCACTTTTTGTGTGGATTTAAGTGATGTGTTTAGAAACGTGCTTGCTCGCTGAGTGGGGAAAATGCCAATAGCTAAATGGAAGGAATGGGAGAAACATTGTAGTCTCAAGATGAAGGTGATTTTTCTGCTTTTGAATTGTAAATTAAATTAAATGTACAGTACACTATCTGTATTTTAAATGTAAGGAAATTGATGTGGATCTCAAACTTTTATGTTGAATCAGTGTAAAATGTGGCACCATATCCACATACAGTATATAAAGTATAGTGTATTTGTGTAATTGTAAGAAATCCTCTGCCAGCTAAAATGACATTATATACAAAACTTAATCTTGATAAGTGTGCGCTTCTCTTTCTGTACATCAGGGCTAAAAAAAACAGTCCCAATTTTCATTATTCAAGGCCATCAAAGTGCAGGGTTGCTTTTTCGGAAGTTAAGCACATGATATTTTTAGTTGCTGTGGTTGTACTGGATTCTATCATTGTTTGATCAAAATTCATTTAGAGGCAATACAGCTACTTAACTGAAGTGGAAAAATAACCTTTTGGTCAGATAGAAGAAAAAGATTCATAAGATAACTACATTATTATACAGGTCTTAATAATACATACATCTGTATGGTGATGTATAGAGACATACGGTAGTCACAGCATACAGTGTTTTGTACCTTTTTATTCATGTAAAGAAGTCACAATCCATTCACGTTCTAGAGAGTGCTGATGTCATTTGATATGTGGGGACAATTCACGTTCTATACTAAATTTTAATTTTCTTTTAAAACACAACTGAAAGTGCTTATTTAAAGTAATTTCCTTACTGCTTACAGCATAGCCAACCTAATTCATCACAAAGATGACGCAAAAATGACCATGATGCACAGATCCCCATTATCATCATTAACATACCATAATTATAGCCCACTGATGAATTTACGTGACTTGTATAAAACGCTCAGAATGCCCAGAAAAAAAAATTGATTAAGTGGTACAGACCATTCTAATACACATAATTTGAAATTCAGGGTACAGGTTTGTGTGAGTGCGCTTGTAAAGAGGCCATTCCTTTTCTCTCCCAGCTTGGTTCAGATTTCCTCAGATAACCAGCTTCTGTACAACACTGGTCTTCCTTGTGCAGTCATCCACACAGGATGTTTTTCACCATCAAGTATGGACATTTATCTTGTCTGTTTTGCATATTTTATGGAATTAATTTGTGTTTCCATTAAGTATTTACAATATTAGCTTTTTTATTACAAGACTTTCCTTAGTTGACTGCCTCAAAAAGAGAAAGGTTTGTAAATATTTAGTTCTGTTCTTAAAATGGATTCATTTATAAGCTTGCCCAGGCTCAGTACAAGGGATTATTATAAATAACCAAAATATTTCTTAGCGCTTGACAAATTTAGTTCAACTTATAAGTAGGCATGTTTGAATTCATTATCTCCTATGCAGAACAGTGGATTATTAAGATCACTTAAGTCATTGCTCATGGTGTGGTGAAATGCCTGACCTGATTTAACTAATACTTTCTGAGGCATTTTTAGATCAGACTAGTAGCTATTTCTCAGCGTATCCAAGCAGTCTCATATCATCAGGCACTGCTCTCTTGTCCATTCTGAAGTCTGGTTTAAAGACCAGAGGTGATCAGGTCTTTGTCTTTAGTATCCTTTAAGGAATGCCTTGCCAAAGAAAGTTTGCCTTGCCCGAGAAAGCTTAGATTCCAGTGTGTGTTATCGTTACTTTAACACACTCAAATGCATTATTCTTTTTATTATTGTTTTGTATATGTTGGAACGTAGCTTTGTTGGCTGTCTGTTACTACTGCAAGATATTGATCAGTACAGTACAAAGACACTTCACATGATACATTGAATGAACAGTGAAAACCCTACTGTGGTAAGTTGACATAGCAATCTCAACTAAATGTCCACCTACTTGCTTGTTCTGAAGCTTTCCACCATATCACACAGTCGTCATCGGCAGTTTTCATTGAACTGTAGATTGATGATAGAGATTTAAGGCATATAAACACACATGCAAACACACACACACATATACACATGCACATGCTGACAAATGCACACACAGTTATAGTGAACAGGCAGGCAATCAATGAAATTATGTATTAATTGACTTAGGACGAATGCTAAAGCAGAACAATTCCAAAACTACTCTTCTCCTTCTGTGTTAGCTCAATTAATCCCTGATTGGAGTTAATTGCTTGTGGGAAGTCTATCTGAAACAACAGTGAATATGAAGTAGGCTGAGCGTGCTTGGCTGTGTCTCCTTCCCTGTTTAATGCAGTCTTCCTGCCAAACAAATCAAATATTTGATGACAGAGTGTCTAATTGCCTCCTTTCTGTCTCACTTACTCTATCCCTGCCTTTGATTAACAAGCATTGACAGGTGCATGTTGATGTGTGCGAGGTTTTAGATTTACATTCACACACCATGGTTTATACATTAACGCCGCAATAGACGTTCCCGATCACTAATTCACCGTCCACACATCCAATAGGCGTACTTGCTGTTCTCCAACCATTAGAACACTCTGGTCTGGCTTCACTCAGGCTATTAGCAGCTGTTAAGCTGGCTGAATAAACTGAGCTAATGATTAGAATGCATCTGAAATCTGAACTCTATAGCACCACATTTAGCAACACTTAATTAATCTTAATGGATTCTGAAATAAGCCAGCCAAAGAAAAATTGTATCCATAAATTACTTTTCGCTGTTCTGTACCACACATTGCCACGAAGCACTCCCCAGGCGTGCTTTAACTCTTGCACATTAATGTATATGTGTGTGGTATACTGTATGTGTGCAAGCACTTGCAGTATGGACCAACTAAGACCCACATCCTCTCCCCTAGAAAAGAAGTGTTAAGCACAATATTAGCTCCTTAAATCAACCTCTCTCCCATTGTTCCCCTTCTCATCACCTTCATCCCGCTCTTTCATTTTTCTTTTCTTACACCATAATTCTCTGCGAGCAAACGGGGAGAGTTAGGCACTGCACCAGTGCAAGCTCGGTTATTTGAAGGGATGCCATTTAAGTTTAGCGTTGAAGTTGAATGAATGGTTTCAGCAAGTGGTATTTGCCGGAGTATGTTTATTTGTTTGCATGTAATGTGTGTGCTTGTGTGTGTGAGTGTAGTGCCTGCCACAGCTTCCTTATCACCTCCTCACACACCTGCTTCCCTCCAAGACTGAGCCTCCCCTCTTCTCATGCCTCCTCATCAAAGCCAGATCCAGCCACAGTTGTCGCTTCCCTTTCCCAGCATGCTTTCCCCTCCCCCAGTCTTGCTGGTCTGGATCGCGTTCAACAGCCACCACTCCCCTTGTATCACTGTGTTGTCCAGGCAGTAAGACCTTGCTGGTATCATACCATCCCTCGGAGGAAAATTCATGCGGCTTGGCGGATGTACGTGCAGGTGCTGTTTCTCTTGGAAGGACTATTAAGGATTAGAAAAGACTACAAACTGCTAAAATTGCAAATCCTGAAGTTAGTTGGCACTGGAGGGAAGGTACATTTTTCTGCAAACTACAGGTGCAAATCACACGTTTTGGCTAACAAAGTCACTATGATCTAATGTGCAATACCTCCTACAGACAATAACTAAAGCAATAGCACATAAGCTTAGGAGGATATCATTTTGCCCCTTTTGGCTTGCAGCTCACAGTAAGTTCTTCTATCCCCAGCCATCTTATGATTGTGTGAAAACTGATGACCTTTATGCAGATTACAGTGCAAATGTGTTTTTCCCTAAACCACAACAAAAACACCATCATTAGCAAGTCCTATCTAATTAAAAGGCATCTCTGTAGGTGGCAACAATTTAAATTGGTTTCCAGTCAGCCGTTGTCCTCCACTGTTAACAGATTCCCTCACAATACAGTTTACAGGAACTTTAATTAAAGCCACAAAGCTAAATCAGAACAACAAAGCGAAGAGAATCCTATCAACCGGTAAATGACAGATATGCATCTCAAGATATTGTCAGTAAGTGTGTATCTTTAAATCTTCTCTAATAACCAATGCAGGAGTTTCCGGTTTTAATATAAAAGGTGACTTTGGCATGTGCAGTGGTTGCAAAAAGGGCTGCAACTAATTATTTTTACTATTGATTAATTTCATGATTTGCAGTTTGGTCTATAAAATGTATGAAAATATTGGAAAATGTGAATCAAATTCAGTGACTTTCCAGGCCCAGTTCACTCAATTTTAAGGACCCAGCACGGCATAGTTTGAGACACGGATCAAGGTTAATTACTGTTACATCACTGAGGATTTTTTATGATGAAAAATAGCAGGCTTTACAGAAACTCACAGACAGCAATTGAAAAGAGAGGCTTGAATGTTGAACACCTCTCAGTTGTGCTGTGTTAGGTGATGGCACACTGTGTGGTCTCTTGCCTTCTCTAGCACAGCAAAATAATATTTAGCCTATTCATTAATGTATTTGTAACTTAAAAATATATATAAATATATAAAAAGACCTTCAATTTCACTTGCACAAACAATCAAAGAAATAATGCAATGACCCATGTCTAGGGCTGCTCGATTATGGATTTTTTTTTAAATAACAATTATTTAACACAATTACCTATTGACTTTTGTAAAGATGTTGCATTTACTGTATTGAAATTAAAACAAGAGTTAAACAGTTAAACAAATCAACAGTAAAAATGCGTTAAACTGTAAAATGTCCCTTCATACTGTTCCCATTGAACTTTTTGAATTGCAAAATAAGAGTTTACTTGCAAAACATGATGTGAAAAAGAAACATTTTTCTTGATTTCTCTGTTCTTGTGATCGTTAACAGCTGAAAACGTAATCATGATTAAAATTAAATTAATTGCACAACCCATGTCTATTTGTGTCCATTTTCAAAAACGTTCAAAGCCTGGACATTTCCCCTTAAGATTTACAAACTTTCAGGAATTTAAAGGACCTGTTGGAACCATGAATAGAGGCTACTGACCATTACTCACTGCAAATAATTCATCAGTCTACACACAAACACACACAGAAATTATTCATGCAGTTAGGCTGCTCATATTTTTCATTCTGCACTTGCTCTTTTGTGGACACACCTCTTATTCCTGGGAAGCACTGCAAATTCATCTCAGTTCTGTTACATAGCAACATATATGAATGTTGCATATATCTATTTTTTTTTCATACATTTCTGTCTTCTTTCACAGAACTAAGAAGACCTTCAATCAGCCAACCACTTAACATCTTCTAATTTGCCTTCCTGTCTGCCATCGATGTACGTGCAACATGAACTTACCATTAATTTCCTTTTTCCACTCATTCACTCTCCTCTTACTCTTTCGTTTCTTTTTACATACCTCGTCATAGCAGTGGTAAAGTGTGCACATTTTTAATTAACTTTGTCAAAAGAAGGAATGTATTTGGATTTCTAATTAACAGGGGCGGAGGTTTAAGTATACTGGAAAAGTAAAATGAGAATCTCCATTTCTTTGTCTCCCTTGAGGCTCGGATTTTAGGAGCAATTTTGTTATGTCTCATCGAGCATCTAGTGCAGGGTTATCGTATCTAGGTACTCACCACTTTCCTGATTGGTTTGATGATAATGTGTCTGTTAAAGGATTACGTTTTGCTGGGTGCTTTTTTGTATGTCTTTCCATAGTGGATGAGCATTCTTTACCTAACAGGAACAGTATTTTTCTAGGCATTGAAACAATGCAAACCTCACCCATGCATGTAATGTAAACAAGCCTACCTCCAATCATAGAGCTTTTATGCCAGCATCTGTATGTGTGGCGTGTGTCCCTCCCTCCCTCCCTGCCCTCTCTGCCCTCCCCAGAGAGCTGCAGCATTAATAACTTTAAGTGGATAATGCCCAAGCTCGAATTCCGATCAAGGTTTAATAAGAGCATGATTCACTCGGCCACTGGCGGCAGTAGGCACTTTGTGTGTGTGTGTGTGTGTGTGTGTGTGTGTGTGTGTGTGTGTGTGTGTGTGTGTGTGTGTGTGTGTGTGTGTGTGTGTGTGTGTGTGTGTGTGTGTGTGTGTGGGTGGTGGGTGGGTGGGTGGGTGGGTGGGTGTGTGTGTGTGTGTGTGTGTGTGTGTGTGTGTGTGTGTGTGTGTGTGTGTGTGTGTGTTTGCAGGCATGTGTGTATGTGTACATCTGCCTTAACGTAAAAATAAAAGTGCATTACTGCTGGTGCATCTAGAGGTTTCTGACCTTTTGCCTCACAATGACCTAACCGTGCGTCGTATGTCTCTATCGGCGTCAGGGCCAAACTGTGGTCAGTAAAAATTAACAAGAAGATATCATAAGTCATTAATAATGTAAACTATAGGGCAGAGCACCACTGCATGGTCTTTACTTTTCATTCTGGACTTGTGCCAGTGCATCAATAGGTGACTAAAATGATTCTGTCATGGCTTGTTCTTGGCTTCATGCTTGCAGCTGTAGATGGAGCATCTCTGCGACACTGCTGAACACCATGCACAGTCGACAGCTCTGTGTGTATAGTTTCCAGTGAAGTATTAACACAGATCAACAGAGTTAATTGGAGCGTTGCATGGATTCTATATAGGCATGCCTTCAACAGCCACTGTGCTAATACAAACAGACTAGTAGGCACTGAAACATAATATAACATAATACATTACAGCACGAAGAACAGGGATGTTAAAATGTACAGCGATGTCACATTGAAACTCTTAAGAATTATTAATGCTACTATGTGTTATGTAATATTAGGTTTCCCGTGGAAGCCAAGGGACAATACAGAAGGAGAATTATTCATGTTGAGAAGACGTGTGTTTTGCTGAGAGCCATTAAACATGCTATCTGTTCATTGCCATTAGCTCCAAATGCTCAGAGTGCAAACCTGACTTTGACATCTAATCCTCTTACTCGGAAGAGGACTAATGCACGCAGAGTATACAGTACATCCGACAAACAGATCCATTTTTTATGCGAATGCGTTGAATGGCACAGTATCGATGAGAGCCCTATTTTTGTTGCCTCCCAATCTCTTTTGACTCCCCATCTCTGTTCCTGTCTCCCCCTCCCTCCATCCAACCAGATGGCCTCCCTCTAACAGAGCAATGACACCAGATGTGCAGTTCCAGTGTCGACTCAGGGACCAGCTGGGCTGTGTGTGCCAGTGGTTCTGTTAATGAAAATGGCTCTGCTGTGTGTGTGTGTGTGTGTGTGTGTGTGTGTGTGTGTGTGTGTGTGTGTGTGTGTGTGTGTGTGTGTGTGTGTGTGTGTGTTTACTGTGGTTCAGTGGCATGTGACGGTTGGGGAACTCTCTGTGGGTGAAGGTTTCGAGAGTGAGCCACAGCGAGTTGCACTGCAACTCAACTCAGCCATGCAGTGCTCAACAGCACACCCACCAAGGTTGAAACTATACAGCTACCCATCCAGAATAAACACTCTCTCTCTACATTGTATCCCCCTCAACATCTTGCTATCTGGCATCCTGTCTTTTCATCTGTAGAGCTGTCTCTCACAACCCCCCATCTTCCCTCATACATAATTATGGACCATATTCTCTCCTCCTACCTATTTAGCAGCAAGGGGATCACTGGTCTTATTACTTATTCATACATACTCTTCAAACAAAGAAGTAAAAACAGTCTAGGGCAGATTTTATCCAGCTGTAATTGCATATACTGTAAAGGAATATGTTGAATCTTATGAAATATTGCTCTAATTTTGATATTGCTATCGCAGATAGAAACGTGCATACAAGCTAACACTATAATGAACATTTAATTCTGAAAAAACCTCAAGCCCCAGCTAATGAAGTTGTAACTACATGGTGCACTCTTTAATTTGGGAATTTGCTCAGAAACAATTCATATTACAGATTGTTCTGCTGATCAATTAAATGATAAGGAAACAATGAAATCCTGTTTGCTTGGCAATAACTCTGACAGCCTCCATAGGATGAAGACATATGAGCTAAATGAAAGATTTCTCCTGAAAAAATGCTCTTTTTAAAATAATGTGAAGCAGAAATGATGGATAGTGAAGCCTACACCTCTGTGATAGCCTTGTTATCTGACCTGATGATGTTTTGCCCATATCTCCCAGCATAGAAAAGTGTGTGTGTGATTGGGGGTGGGGTGGTGGTCGTGGGGGGGGATGGGAGGATGAGATTCCACCAGCTCTTAAGCATGCTCTGAAAGATTCTCAAACTTACAGGAATAAATCATAGCCTTTTGAAAATGTTTAAGGGAATGTGGAGTCCACTAACCTTTATACTGTAATATTTTTAGCATTTGTTGAGCCAGAAATGGTGCAGCAGAGTGACACCGAGGTGAAACCTCCCGTAGATTCAGCCTATTAAGTTGGGTCGAAACGTTGCATTTTTATATTAAATATGGGAGTTTAAAGCAGTGTTGCGGACATTACATTATTTTCGTTTTAAGTACTTTCATTTGTCCTGCACCTGCCTGAAGGTGGGATGTGCACACAGTTACTTTTATAAATTTCAGATATTATACACTTTCAAGTTCTGCAGCAATCTATCTTGCTGAACCCCAGCATATCCATGAATAGTTTGCACCTGACTTTTACTGATAAAATGTCCTCAATTTCCAAAGGGTCACTTCACCCTATCAATTAAAGCATAATGTTTAAGTGTCAACAGCGGAAGCTGCATTCCAGTACCAGTGACATTATGACACATAAGCATGACACAATTAAAAATAGTACAAACATACAGATTTAACAAGAGTCTACAGCCATGCTATCGGCTCTGTGGACACAGCGGTGCTTTGAGCTAAATGCTAACTTTAGCACGTTATCATGCTCACAATGACAATATTAACTTGATGATGTTATCTTAGTTTAACATGTTTGCATGTTAACATTTGGTAATTAGGACTAAACACAAAGTACAGCTGAGGCTGATGAGAATTTCAAATGCAATCTTTGGCAAATGTTTGGTCATAAACCAAAGTGTTGGGCAAATTAAGATTTTAACCTCATTAGATCACCAAATCATGATTTTATCCTGAGGTGGACATGAAAGTCTGCACAAAATTTCATGACCTATCCAATAGACATTTTACTAAACATTGCAGCGCTAGTGGAAAAGTGGAATAACCATAGTGAATAGGATTCATCCTCTGGGGAACGTGAATGTCTGTACAACATGTTGTGTCAATACATCCAGTAGAGGTTTCACTGGATAGGTTGAAGAGGATGAAGTCTTTCCCAACACACATTGGGTGAGAGGCAGTGTTCACTCTGGACAGGTCATCCATCTTTCACAGCCAGGGCTATCACACATATGGACTGACAAACACATTCACACCTTCTGGCAATTTAGAGTTTCCAACATGCAAACTCACTCTTCTTGCTGTTTGATGACAGTGTTAAGGGTTAGTGTTATGTCTTTTTTGCAAAGTAGACTTTTCACATCGCTCACCCTGTGGAATTCATTCTAACATAAACTTTAAAATACATTTTAATACAGAAATAGTTTCTTTACATGTAGCCTTGGATTTAGATTATTGGAAGAAAAAAATGCATTAGTGATGTGTGGGCGCTCAAGACTCAGTGTGTCAGGATGATTCCTCTGCTGCTGTGTGGATTAGGCTGTCTAGTGCAAACACTTTGAATGCAGCTGTGTTTACACACATTACTGCTGCCAGGAAAAGCTGAAATGCAAATACATTTTTTACATGTTAATCTTTGCTGCAGAAATGTTAAATATTACACTTTCAGTGAAATTAAACACAATTTGATATTTTTATACAGTACAAAAGGAAAACAAAGGTTTTATTTTGCTGAAGTAGATTTTTGACATTAAATGTACTGTATTAGGTCAACTCTGATTCACAGTATGTTATGCTATAGTCAGACACCAAATATCATACAGCAACCAGGTAGACTCCACATGTACTGTAAGCCAAGTAATAATTTGCAGAGGGACTGGATGCACCAGTGGGTGTGTTGTCACGGTGTCTCATCAATTACATTCCCTGAGAGAATACACCCGGCTGTTTTCTGTTTCTTTGGATGCCGGGGTTAATGGTGCTTTTCTCAAATGCCTCTGCCAGCCAGTAATTGGAGCAACTTAACAATCATAAGTGCAGTCTTTGTAGTGTAGGGTGCACAGACTGAATACTGCTTTATTGCCAACGTTTCATTGATTGACCCCTTCTTCGTTTCTCCATTTCCTCCCCTTTTCATGTCTCAGAGCTTTTCCGTTTTTGCACTTTACATTGAAAAACACCAGCGACTAACTTAAAGGGACATTATAATGAGTAGAAAATATCCTCAAATTCGTTTCCCTTTTAATAAAACGTCTGGGTGCTTACCTAGAAGATTCAATAATTACCAGGGAATGAAAAAACCTGTTCATTTTTTGGGCATTTCTAGAACTTTCTGCTTTTTAAAAGCCAATTAAATGAATGGTCTGAATCAATTAAGACATTTTGCGGCCTGCACATACCAGGTAAGGTTGTCAAAGCTAGCAATGGGTTAGTCAATATCATTCCATTTCAGAATTGCTGAATTACATTTAGGTGTAAGTATAATCCCTGCTCAACTGCATGAGACTAACTCAAGGTAAATACTGTAGTTTGCAGATATTTTCTTTTTTAAAGTTAGTATATGTAACTTTTTTATGTTTCTGAAACTGTGTAATGTTTCATCTGATGATCATAAATGACCTGTAACCGCAAATGGGACTAACAGTGAAAAGAACGCTATTGTAGCTATGGCTGATACTGGGCCAGGGCCATCACAGAAAAGAAGGACATTAAACGACAGACGACGGTCGGTCAGGCTTTCAACAGATGGAGACGTAAACCCACCCCAAATTGGCCCTCAAGTAATATATTTATTTCAATTCATAAAATAACTTTACAATGCGTGATGTGGTTGTACGTTAGTAGCCTATATAAAATGACGTCCCCCTTCCATTTAGACAGTGATAACATTACCCGATTTAGCTTACGATACATCCAGGCTAAGTTACCGTATGCAACACTTGAAATGCAACGATGCATCTGTAACGTATTCTCTTATTGTAAATTAATGATTTTCTGTCTGAGCAAAACATTCATCGCAACTATGACCTCACGTTAACTCTAAGTCGGTAATACAGCACCGTAAAGAAAAGATCTTTACGACTGCAGGTGTGGTAAAAACACTGCCGCTTTTGTCCATAGCGGCCGCTAAAATCAACACAAACTGAAAGTTACATATAGGCACTGTTGATGCCATGGTTTATTAAATAGTTTCAATTGAATGAGTAATCATTGAATTTCAATAGTTAGTTGAAAGAGGACAGGCTGTGGAAGCCAACTGGGTGTATTTTGTTTGCACGGTCTGTTTGTATGCTGTGGGAGGACTGGTTGATTTTCCTTATCCAGAAGATTAAAACAGGATTGTCAGTTTCCTTATGCCTTGCACCTAGAGAATATGTCTTGGCATCCATGTATGTGCTTGCATCTGTCAGTCATTTATTACATGTCTCACACTTCTGACCTTTTTTTCTGATACGTGAGACACAGATGTTTTCTTGTCTCTTTTTTTCCCTCTCTTGTTCATCTCACCACAGACTGGGATTGGATTTGGCACATGGCGACGTATGCAGATCAGACAGTAAAGTCAGTGCAGGCTGGCTCCAGTGTGTCAGCAACAGAGAAGTGCCGCACTTCATTCTGGAGTCAGCCTCTCACAGCAGTCATTTTTACCATGATTTAAAGGGTTATTGCATTGCCTCCAGGAAAAAAAGAACAATCCCTGTGTTGTGCGCTGAATTTCATCAGAAGGAGCTCTCTGTGATGAGTGATAGCAAGTCATTTAGAACTCTGATTGACAGGTTATGAAAGCATCACCAAATATAATTAGTTTTTGATAAAATCAGATAAAGCATGGGGCTAGAAAATCATATGGTCACATACTTCATATAGAGAACAGAGACTTTATTTTAGGGGGGCTGAAGCTACTCCAAAATGTTCCTAAGCCCCCCTTAATAATAATAAGAACAACAATAACAATTCGATTCATCCTCATTGATATTTAGATGCAACAAATGATATATATAGCTACAAAAAATAGCCAAAAAGTCGGAAGTTAGACAGAAGTACAGAGAGTCGTGCTATCAAGATGATGCACCGCACCGTCTCGTTGCACTGGTGTGAACTGGCAGCTTTCAGAGCGTTGCAAGTAACTGGGGGATTCATCTCGTCTCGTCGCTACTCTTTGGTCTGAACTCGCTATGCAGCCTCCCCCCCACACATACACACACTGATACACATGGTAATGGTGAAAGGAAGATTGATTACACGTAGTGATACAGAGTGAAATTGTAAGTTGTTTTTAATGACCTGCTTACCTTTAGCTACGTCTTCTTGAGAAAAAGGAAAGGGGATATTTTGGTTTGCTATGGAAAACTAAAGTCTAGTTAGAGTGAACGAGGGAAATACAAGAAATGGTTAACTTAGCAAGCTAATCACAACTCTTTATTCATTGCCAATAATATAGCCTATCTCTATAGTAGGCATATTCTAAAACAATATCAATCCCCATAGAATATTGTTGTCACTGAAAACTAAATGTGATAGGGTCCCTGTTAATGCTATTGTACCGTCGTATCCTTCAATTCATTGAGCAGATGAGATGGACATTTCAGCAGAGAGAAAGAGAAGCAGGAGGTTGGCAGAGCAGTTTATTCTGAGGTCAGTAGTGGTCTATAGGTCTAAGGATTGTTTGGTTTTCTTGTAACAATAAGCATTTGTTGGCAGGTCTAGGTACTATGCATAGCCTAAACTAAATTATTTCATTATATTTATTATATATGCTAGCTATATTCTAACCAATTTAACTTTCTTCATTCATTGGCTGTGATAAATTAAATAAATATGTAGATGTTGCCTAAATGTAGGCTAGGCTAAAGATGAGCACATGCCCACAGATACACATGTGAAAATAAAATGAAAGCAATTCTACATACAGTACATACAATATACAGTAATCATTACTCCAAATCTTTTATTCCTTCCGCCATCAGGTTATTGTATTTAGACATTAGCCACTTTAAATAGGATCCTTATTAATATCTTACATGATAAAGTATGCAGTGATGTCTATTTCTTTCTTTTTCTTGTACTGCTATTTGTCATATTTGTTTAACTTACCAACTTATTAGCTGTCTGGCCTCTGTTTGTCTGTTTTTGGACATTTTGGATGTTGTTTCATGTGAACAATTTGCATTTCGAAGTCATGAAATTAGCATCAGGGTTTTGTTTTATCTTAAAGGATAAGAGAGAAGGAACAGAGTAGAAATGGAAAAGAGGATATGTCTGTCACTTTTGACATATTGGTTTCTTGACTGATTGATTTTGCAAAACGCAGGTTACAAATACCCTGGGGCTAAGCCCCCCCTGTCTTTCAAGTCCCTGATAGAGAACATCTGAGCAGACTTCTTGATACACGTAATATCTTTGTTTTTTGCAGAGATGTGCGCTGTTTCCATCTTAAAAAACAGAAACTGTCCTCCAAAAAACAACCCCATAGTTTGTACAAGCAGCTTATTATGACCCATATTTATGTTTATTTTAGTAGTTTTGACGGGAGCAAAGGAGGAAGTCCGATGACACACTTTAGTTTAAAGACAAAGTCAGCAGGTGATGTAGTCTAAAGAGCGACAAAATCTGCATAGTGAGGAGTTTAGGGAGGATGGACGGGTCTAACAAACACAGAACTTTCACCCAGAAGATCGCTGTTCGCGTCCCGTGTGAAAGCAAATATTAATGTTGAGTTAACTTGTACGTTATGTTACATATATAGCTATGTCATCATACGTACATAATTAAAGTTACATAACAAACATACTTTTAGCTTTTAGCTAAACCATGCGATCTTTTCCTAAACCTAAATCAATACAGTAGTTTTGTTACTGAAACTTAGCCAAACTTTAAACCACATGTTTAAAACTGCAACCAGACATGTAGTTCCCCCTTTAGACAATTTCCCCAAAACATATTGCACCCATTTTAGGATAAGTTAAGACAATTAGGCAAAAGAAAAAGTTTGTATTTGCATAAACTATTATTATAAAAAAAGTGTGAGTTGATTTAATTTGAAAATAAAATTAAAAAAAACAATTCATCATCTGTAATTCTGCTAAATCATTTCCTTTCATCGCTGGTTCCAACTAAAAACAAAATGTTTTATTATTGTAATTTCAATATAAGACATTGGCTCCTCAGTTTTTTGTCAGACACCCCTATTTTTCTTCATTTCTGAGTTTGGGTGTGAGATTGCAGCAGACTCAGTCACATTCAATCAAAGGGCTGTTTGATGCCACACAAAGACTGTGCTGTTTGGAGCTGCTCTCCAGGACCCACAGATTCACAGCTTATCATGTCTAAAAGTAAGCGTCAGGCCAGTCTGTTGCCTTTAGCCCACTTGGCAGCCTGGTGGCTATTGCTCATCTGTCCTCAAGCCAGTGTGAGGACATCACCGATCTGGACCAGGATTAAAGGACCTAATGCTAACAGCTGTGCTGAGATTAGCCATGTCAGTGTTTACAGTTATTTTGTCAACCACTGCACCGCAAACTCTGCTCAAATAATGAACTGCTATATTTGAATTCCTGTTTTCTTTCATATGGACCTTGGCTCATTTTTGGTCTTTAGGGAGAGTTGGATGGAGCGATGATGTGTTGTGTAGATAGACAGGATTGATTGTTATTGTGGAGAATGATGGTTGGAACCAATACTTAGGTAGCTGGATAAACAGAGTTGGACAAAGCCACAAAATGTACTATAATAGGGGTGTGTGGGATAGAGGGGAAGACTGACAGAGGATGAAGAGATAGGTGATTAACTTAAAACGTGAATGTCTGCAGCATAAAGATGTTGATGGATTGAACAATTTTCTTATTTCTGTGTGTGTGTAACAGAAAGAGATGCTGTGTGTGATTGTGTTTGCACACATACCTCCCTCTGTGTGTGTCAGCGTGTACCTTCAGCAGCAAGTGCATGAATATGCACGTGTGTTCACATGGGGACCGACGTGCTCTCTCAGCGGAGACTGATCACCACATGATGGCCGATCACGGGAAGATTGGACTGATTTTCCATACCTATCCGTCTATGGAAATGTCATATATAAAAAATTTATGCCATTTTCTGAAGTGGCACCAACATCTTTCTTCTGATAGATAGTGCATTTTAATCTGCTTAGACACTTTATGTGATGGAAGAGGTAGAAAGAGATTGTGGGAAGGTGTTGGAGAGCAGCAGGTTAGTGGCAACCACCGACAGCTGCTGCCTATGTATGAACAGGATCTGTGCTGGGTGGCCTTGGGTTTACCAGGGGGTGTGCATATATGTGATTAACAGAGATTTGGGGTGAATAATCTTCTAAGCTGCTCAGTGGAACATTGGTGATGGGGGCTGGGGTGGAGATGGGAGGAGCTTAGGGTTACTGAGACATAAATCTGAAACCCCAACCTTTCTCGTGAAAGGCGACTTGTGGCTTTTATACTGACTACGACCCCACCGATACATCAGCGTCACGGATGGCCAATTTGTAGCTCTCAGATATACTGTATGTCAAGAAAAATGCAGTGCAGAAAATCAAACTTTTCTTGTTTGCTGCCATTACATAGTTTGTCCACCATAGAGAATATAGGGTTGGGCGATATGTGAACATTTTCCAACCAGCCACCTTAAGCCCAACAACCTTCAATTGCCAATATACTGAGGCAGGTGTGTGACACCTATTTTCCTTAATAAACAGAAAAATACAACCGGACACCTTTTGAATTCAAGCTTTTCTCTTTCGGTCTCATCGAACAGAGACTAGCTTAACTGCTTTAATTCATCGGAAAACACCCCGTTTTCTTTGCTGTTGCCTGCTGAGCTGTGACACTCACTTTTTCTTTGGAGGCAGGCCATTAAATTAGCAAAATTTAATGACAAAAAACAACCTGTGATGTACTCAGCCAATTGACGATAGCCTATAGTCGTTTATTTTTAAACGGTGAAATGTCCAACTCCGTTCATAATTTTGTTGTACAATGTTGTGCAAGGTCAAGATCTTTGTTCATGTAAATATATATGTATATATATATATATATATATATATATATATATATATATATATATATAATTTTATTTCTCAAATATCGAAATCAGTGTCCTTAAAAATCTAGTATTAATCCGATTTTATTTTGACCCTTCCTGATATCAGTCTATGTCAGTCCTGTGTGTAACATGGTGGATGGGTCTGGGGGGTGAGGAATTATGTATTATGTGCCTATGAATGGCGTCACCTCCAGGTCACATGATCCTTGTGTACTACACTCATATTTGATCATTCCAGTTAATTTTCTCATTTTGAGATCAAAGGTCAAATCAGTGCAAACAAAGAATACCATATATTATCAGTTGATGTGGTAGCATGACATTACCATATTAATTAGTTTTCTTTTGTGCCGAATGCCAGCAGTAGTGGGGGTGCAGTGCCCTGCTTCATAGCTCCAAGCATTTATTCAAATGCATTCACACATATCTATATACTATCCAAACATGCACATATTGTGGCCCATCTGTATCCATGCAAAGAAGGATATAACCAGAATGTTGTGCTAAAGATTAGTACCACCATCTTTGTTGGCCATCATGAGATGTGTTTGATCATGCAGGATGGTGCAGACGCACAGATTGTCACTGACGGTTTTTGCTTTCTCTAACATCAACAAGTCAAGGCAATACAAAAATATTATAGAGCCTATGGAGAATTATAGGGAAGGTGTAGAAAAGAAAATTAAGTTTTATTTAAACCTTTAAAGGTCTGCGCGAGAATGCATTTAGCTTTTTTTATCCAGTTCATTCCATTGTAATGATGATGATGAGGATGATGACTGAAACACAGCAGCGTGCATAATTTCAGTTAGAGAAGAGGAGTGCATGTAAGAAGTCTTCCTCTCTCTGGGTGGCCGCTGCTTTAGTGAAACAAGGCGGATAAAAGGCTAGATTCTGATCCCTGACTCATTTTCCAGCTCATGTTGTACATATTCGCAATATTGCTGTAAGGGTCTATGATATCCATGGTCTTTGAGGAGAAATAATGTGATCGTCTTTTTCTATATTTTGTTTTCTCCCATTTTTTTTTTCTCTTTTTTTACTCTTTATATACAAACATGCATCCAATAAGAGCCAGAGCAGTGTCCAGGTTTATAAACACGGGTCATATGTGCCTCCCAGCTCAATCAGATTTGGGAAAAGTTTCTTTAAATACTTAAGAAGATAGTACAATTACAAATAATGAGGATTTCATCATCCTTTAATGCAAAATCATGAACTAAGGTCATGTAGAAATGTTTGCATAATTCCCTGCACACAGATGTGTGTCTGGATTTACAGTTGTAAGTAGATGAAATATTCGGGGGAGCAGGCAAATTTACAAAGGTTAGTCTGAGAGATAGAGGAATGTGTTCCAGTGAAGAAATGCATGGCGACAGGAGTAATTAATTATAGATGTGGAAATGTGGTCTGAGGGAATGCTGTTACTGTAACTAGAGGCATGGCAAGTGAGAGATGAGAGAATGGAGATGTGGTGGAAGGGGGGAGAATCCTCCTCCTATACCATCCACAATTTCAATTTACATTACATGACAGGAGAATGGAGGTTAATTAAACATGACAATGGTAGGGTGTTTATTGTTAACCCTTCATGGTGGTTGACTGGCTCCTAACTCAAAGGCCAAAGAATGCATAACAAGTGTGAATTCACATTCACGTATCTAATAAAAAGAGAGGTTATAAGTTAAGATATGCATAAAATGGGTCCTGTGGTTGTATGTGGTATGAATTTGGGTGAAAAGGAACAAAGTAAAAGCCATTTCTATGTTTATGATCCAAGATAATGAGAATAATTCTAAAGGAAACAGCGGGGGAAACAGCATTCCACACTAAATTGCATCTAAAATTCTGCTAAATTTTGTGTTGCCAGAGGCGTGCCCACTTTTCACTGTGCATCTATTTCCAACCTTCATATTGACGCTAATTGGACTCGACACTAATGATGCCAAAAAAGCAAAGTGAAGCAGTGCTAGGTTTTCTAAGTGCCTGCTTAGAATTTTGGAGACTGCTGACATCGGTTACCATGGAACTCCTGATCTCATGCTGCCTTGGATATTAGATTTTATGTCGGCTTTTAAAAGTGGAAATGAACTTGGGTCATATTTGGTCCATATGCGGTAGCAATCGTTGATAAATATGTTTGAATAACATAAGAGACATTTTTACCCATGTACACTCTCAAGCAGTGGCCAATAATACAAACTAGAGTTGGTAATTGCACAACAACCAATGAGTTTCTATAATGAGACTTAAATCCCTGTAGGATTCAATTTACCCCTTAAAAACAATATTGATTTACCCATGGTGCCTTTGTGTTTTTCCCCATAAGAATATTGTCTGAACACCCTAAATACATGCCAACAATTGAAATGTTGTCTACATGCTGGGTACCATATTCTTTCTGTGAAAATGGGCCTTGGCTTACTCATGTTGTGTTGGGTTGTTGGAAAGGCAGGATTATAATAGGTAATGTACATCTGTGCTGGGCTCGTAGCCTCCGGGGACACTGTGTAAACGCTCCCCATCTCCCCGCTGATCGCAGTCCTGACTGATTGCTGATGACTGTTTTAGGACACAGACATGTTAAGTTGTTTATTTATTCAAAAAATCCCCACTGTAAATAGCCCTATCCACTCCCCCTCTCTTCCCCAGCAGTGTGTCGGCATATCTGTCTTTATTTCTGTGTCTTTCTCTTGAGCAGCGATGATATGTTGTGGTCATCAGCAAAGTTTGTGCAATAAGAACAGGGCAGCTGTTTCTTTTGTTTATGCAAGTGTGTGTGTGTATGTGTGTGTGTGTGTGTGTGTGTGTGTGTGTGTGTGTGTGTGTGTGTGTGTGTTTTTGTGTATGTGTGCGCGGTTTATGCATGTGACAGATATGGGACATCCTTGGCTGCCGTTGAGAAAGTGACACACCCCTACAGGCTATCGTGTCCAAAAGAAATCTTCAGCAAACTCCAAACCACAATTTAGCGGACCACTGTCATAAGGAATCACTTAGCTGTTGTAATGCATTTTCGGACAGTGGATCACTAACTGTAAAAAGCTTAACTGCAGTAGTATGGTTAGTTTAGCGTCAAAATATATTAGGCTCAGGCACATTGCATGTTTATAAAATAATACTACCTTGTTGCTGTTTAAACCTGCTATGTGGCAAGCTTTGTCCACACGCAGCACATCTCTTCTTCAATGCATCTGTGATTCCTGAATAGAAATATAGCCATCTGTTACACACAACTCGCAAGGTGTTTGTGTCTTCGTCTTTCCTCATATAGAATTCTCTTTCTTTTTTTCTTCTACAGTGTTGCTTCACAGTGCTACCACAACCATTTTCTTTTGGGTGGGGTTATATATTCCCCTGCCAGAACAGCAGCCTGCTTACTCAGGCACACACACTCAAAGACACACACATGCACGCACAAGCAAACAAGCAAACAAGCAGATCGCTACGAAATAAACAAAATGCTGCACGAGTTAATTGGGTTGTAAGTTTGTCAGGATCACCATCTGTCTGTCACACCTTGTTTATTTACCATTTTGTATTATGAAGAGAATATATGTCTTTTTCAATTCATTAATGCTATGAACTGACTCAATCCGTGCTGAACATGATTAGAAAATGCAGCACCTTAATCACATCAATGCATAAACATTCATGGATGCACAGGGGAAAATGATTAATTGTCTAATTTTGTATTTTGGTTACATTTACACTTAAGGTTATTCTTGTGACAAATCTACATTTTAAATGAAATTGAATATCACTGAACCCGAAATAGTCACACTTGAGCCACTTGCTAATGCAAATTAATTGAATTAAAACAAGACTAAGAGTCTACAGCTCTCAGGCACAATGACGCTTAGAGCCAAATGCTAACACACTTATTTTATCGTATTAGCATGCTAACATTTGCTTCAAGTATCACTAAATGAAGAACGCAGCTAAGGATGACGGGAATTGACTGTAGATTGAATGTAGTATTAGTCACATTAAAATGTTGACCAGATGATGGTGTTAAAGGAAAGATCTGTGGATCACCACAGTTATTACAATTCATCCTGAGGAGGATATGAATGTGTGTACCAAATGTCATTATAATCCATCCAATAGTTGTCAAGACATGTCACTAAAATAATTCAACCTCATGGTCATAATAGAGTAAAGGTCAGGGGCTCACCAAAGTCAGCAGGATTGCCCCTCTCGGCGGAATAGTTGAATAGTTGTAGAGATATTCAGTCTGAACTAAAGTGATGGACCAACTGACAGACTGATATTGACACCCCTAGAGCCATGCGACTAGCTTGGCTTAAAACAAAAATGTTGTGGGTGACAGGGACTAAAGGAGAGGTAGAAGGCCCGTCGTGACCATCACTAGTCATGTTGCAATCAATGCATTTGTATTGCGCATTTTTAAGTATCGCATTAGAAAATGTTGATGGAAATGGCAAAATTTGCAAAAACGTTTTTACACTCACTTGAGGTGGTTTTTGCCTTTTTCGAAAAAAGAGTTAATGTGCAAAATGGGAGATGGAAACAGCTTTGCTGAATAAGTTGTGACGTAGCGAACATGTAACTCACATAACTCACAGGACTCGGATGAGGGAAGCATCGGGATATGGGTCCCATCCAATGTGGTGTAAACTTGTGGCACAAGGTGCGTAGTGCAGTTGCGGTGCACTATTGCCTGTGCCTCAGCCACGTCGGGTAAACTGACAAATTGGTTCAACAGCTTGAATAGTATGGCCCGGCACACCACGTATACACAGCGGTGAATGGTTGTTTTGCTGACACCAAATGTCTCTGCCACAACCCTGTATTCTGCACAGTTGTCCAACTTGTACAATGCTACCTCTCTCCATTTAGCCAAAGAACTCTTTGATTTAGCAAGCCAGTTTGCAATCTACAACCATGTGTAACGTCAACTTGTGACTAAACTACTCCTTGCGTAGTCTAGTTTATTCGCTCTAAACCAGTTGATGGAAACGCTTCTAATTCGCATTTTCTTTTTTGCGACATTTTAAAAGTTTGCTTAAAATTCGCTTGACAATTAGATGGAAACATGACTACTGTCTGTCCCGGATTCCATGGCATTTCATTACACTCTGGGCCAAAGTGTTGGAACCACAGAACAACTGGCAGGCACACCAACATTGCCTTCCCTCAGCCATGACAGGGTGACTAAAATGCAAACATAACAAAGAATTGTTACTTCCTTTTCTTTACTCAGCAACTTTGTGTTGCATCCTTGAAGAGAGACACTGCAGTAAATGTATGCAGGCTTAATGGATACACGAGACATTAACACGAGACAGGATAATAAATGTGTTGTCTGATAAATGCACTGCGATGTTTTGAAACATCACCCCACTGAATAGGACTAAACAGGCTGCTCTAAATCCATGTATTTGTTACCAAATGGAGTTGATATTCTACATTTGAATGATTTGGGGAGCTTTTGCGCTGAACAACATGCATCAAGATCTCAAGTGGGATCTTCATGTATCTGCTGGTGACATGGTGAAATGAAATTCAGTTGTGGAGTGCTGCTGTAGCTAAAGAGGATCTCAAGAAATCAGGATGCCAAGATGGAATATCTAAAAATTTAAACGAAAACACAACCCCCGCTCTCTCCTATTAATCATATAATGAGTCCCTGCATAGTTATTTGTATTCAGATACTTCCACCTTGTCACATTATTTTACCACCCATTGTGCCATGAAATGAAGCCCATTTACAAATCATTGTCCTTCTGATTTGATAAATGAAACTGGTGAACGAGTGAGCCCCCTGAATGGCTTGTTTGAATAATTGAGAAGTACTCAATCAGACAACATTAGGCAGTGGTGCAGGCCCCACCATCTGAAATAATTACCACCCAACAATGGACTACACATAGGTGCTGCCTCCACAGGGGCTCCACATTGATTAGATTAGAACAACACCACCACCCCCACCCCAAATGCCTGATGAACACCACCTACAGAAACCTGCAGAGGCCTATCACTGAGAACAGGAAAGGAAAGGGGGACACCCACAGCAGTGTTGGTGGTGTGGGATAGCTGTCATTGCAATGGGGTAATGCATACTGTCGGGGTTAAATAAATTACATAGTCACAACCCACAGTATTTACGTATTTGGACAAGACCCCACCCCCATACCCTTTCAAATGCGCAGTAGCATACTACCAAGAGATTGTATACAATTAGTGAGTCACTTCCAATTTATTTAGACATGATTCATTATGTAAACCATCAATCATAAAACAAATGAAAACCCTATTTTTTTTTGTAATTTTGGGGTGATGTGCAAATTGGAAATATCCCTGAAATTGAAACAATAAGTAAAAATGTAGGGACCTTTAAATAGATATGATTGCACCCGACCCTAGACCAACATCAATCACTTTTAAGCTCTCTCTGACGCTCGCGCGCTTTGATGCACTCTCTCTTTCTGATGCACGCTCTCTGATGCGCGCTGTCTCTGCTACACACGCAAACACACACGTCACACGCTACTAAGATGGGCACAATGAGGAGAGAAGCTAAAATAAGCCCGAGTCCGACCCGAGCCCAATCTGTAAAAAAAAGAAAAATGGCCCGAGCCCGGCCCAAATGGGCTTAGCAGGTCTCTACATACCATTATTTGTCTCTTTTGTTGGCATAGGGTTTTTAGATTTGTGTGACTGTACATGAACTCTATTGTTCAGTTAAACTGCCAGCACCATATGATGCAATACCCATTCTCTGCCTTACTTTTGTGTAATTAGGTTTTTACTTGTCTTGAATTATCCAGTTTTTCCTGTGTGTGTCTGGGTGTCACAGTCTCTTGAGACAAGCTTTGCTGTTACAGAAGCATCTTTTATGTGACAACACAGGAGCAGGAATGTAGTTGTGTACGGAATGGGTCACTAAGCGCACCTTACCATGTTACAGCGAGTCGGGCATATGTTTGTGCCAAAGTAGTGTCTGCAACTGAGACTCATTTACTCCTGCACGGACTGGATGTGATTGACAGCTGGGCCGAAGGGCCCTTGGCTTCTTCCTTATTTATTTAGTTTTTCCACTAGAGGTGTCCTCTGGGACTTGGAACTCATGCTACCTATCATCAGAACAGCTTATGTCCGTAATAAGGAAGAAAAGCAAACGCAACACTGCTTCACAAATGCTTATTTTGTTTTAGTTATGCGCCATGCTCTTAATTTACACGAGACATTTGTTGAAAAACAGTCAAAGCACTGACTGACTAAGTTGGATAATCAAAAATAGAAAATTGCCTAGATATTTACGTAACTGATATTATCTGCATCTAGTAAGTCTGAATTACAATTAGTCACTATTTTTCCATTAGTCGTTTATTATATCTGAAATACGAAATGACACTTAGCAGCCAATATTTATTCACATGCTGGTAATTCTTTGACAAAAATAATATTTAAATTCTTTATTTCGACATTCCTTCTTCTTTTTTTAAACAGTTTATTTTAACTGTTGTCACACAAGGCCCTTCATTATTCAAAATTGGCTTACATTAAGGCTTTTCATAAAAACAACATGTCATAAGGTATTAATGCAAAGCGGGCACAACTCATCGCAGGATCCGAATCGCGATCTCTATTTTTAACCATAATTCCAGTGATGGCTTACAGTACAGTCCTTCCTGTAGCTACTTAAAGCAGTAGCTTTTGAATTGATGTTTGGGATAACAGTTGTGACAGAATTAGGAAGTGTTGAAGCTGTAACCTTTTAACTTAGTAGCAGCTAGCTCATACATCTGTTCAAAATGCATGAGCACAGCTTTTACAGGCATTGCTTGACAATTCTTGATGTCCTCGCTCCTTTGAACACACAAACTCAAGTACAGACATCCCTGCCATAGAAAAATTAAATGCTTGTCCAACAGTGGAATATTGCAGAAATAACTGCTCATAAATGGAATTCTAATGAACTAAAGGTGTGTATGTTCAAGATAAAAAAAGCAATTTTTGGCATATTTCACCAACTGTATTTCAAGTAACTGTCATTATTCCAGGCTCTTTTTTTGTATTATAGAGTTGTTGCCCCTCTTTTAGCTACTGTATTGATTCCTCTACAGAAAAGTATGGTGGACTTTAAGTATTTTTTTAAAGAAACAGTATAACCCTCTAACAGGAACATCTCAGTAACATTTGCTGTTGTTTATGAGATATTTTGAAACCATTTCAACTCTGGTCCTAAATGAGACCTTGCACCTGTTCCCTAGCTATTTCATAAAGCCTCATAAAGGAGTAATTCAGTCAATATCCCTGGCCACTGGGGCTGTCGTACATACAGTGGTGCAGCATCTTTTCAAGTAACCAAGGTCTGACCCTGTACCTGATACAAAGTACAGGCCCATCTTCAAAGTGCTGTTTTCATCCAAGGTTTCAGAAAAAAGTCTCAGCCCAACTGGGATATTATAGCCCAAAGTGCAGATTGTATTGATTATTGTATTGCATTTGTATATTGCCAATTCTCTGGGAAATTTCCAGGTTCCCAGAGGATGCGTTTTAATGATTTGATGACCCTCTGACTTTCCTTCTAGCACAATCATCAAGCCAGTAGTTGTATACTTTATTACTTATAGTCTTCTCGGCTCATTCATACTCCCCAGAGGATGAACCTGTTCCATTATGGACTCTATAAAGTTTCTTCTAGCACAAGCTTTAGGGCAAATTGTCCACCTGCCTGCACCAACATTTGCATTGCTGCAACCCACAACGAGAGGTTTTACAAAAAATGTATATAACTTAATAGCAGCATCAGTTGGTTATTTGTTCTACACTTTCCCTACGTGGGATGTAAGGAGATTTGTGTTAGGATTCCGCTATAGGGCTATAGAAATTGTGTTGTTTGAAATTTTAATGCATCATCTTTGACTTATTGTTCTAGACCTCCTTTTTTGTTTTTACTTTCCTTTTATGTTTCTTGCTCTTTTGCTAGATGTGTTTTCCATGTATAGTGTACTGTTAATCCTACCTGGCTTTACAGTACAAGCTCTTACATTAAGCTACTGAAATCAAAGAAGAGTCCATGATTATACCCCTTAGGGGGACAGCTGTATTATTAAAGACAGAGAGATTGCTGAGGGTCCTGTGAGGCAGTCTATTTGATAGATTTATCTTTGGACTCTCACATTAGAAAAAGGGTGGTAGAGGTCAGTAAGCCCACAACAGCTCAGTCTCAGAGCGACTTTCTGGTTCACATAATGGAATCTGATGAAACTTCAAACTAATCTACTAAATGAGCCACTGCTACAGTTGGAGTAACAATCCCGGCTCCCTTTACTTTGTCTCGTAGTGTTACGCGACGACTTCAGGCAGAACCCACAGGATGTGGTGGTGGCGGTCGGTGAGACTGCCAGTCTCGAGTGTCAGCCTCCACGCGGGCATCCTGAACCCACCACCTTCTGGAGGAAAGATAAAGCTCGTCTTGACCTCAAAGATGACAGGATCACGGTGGGTTACTCCCCAGGGAGCACTCTTCTGACTTTTACATGACCCTTATACTCTGAATCACACACTCAGTGATATACCTGTTCATATTCACCTGGAGCTGTTACAATGGTAAACACTTCGAATGATTCATTGTAATTACATGCATTTGTTTTTGTCAGGTTCGTGGAGGAAAGCTAACCATCTCAAACACCAAGAAGAGTGACATGGGGATATACGTGTGTGTGGCGGCCAACATGGTTGGGGAGAGAGAGAGTGAAAAAGCTCAGTTCTCAGTGTTTGGTAAGTTCTGACATGCACTTTTTGCCTGGCTCAAAAAGGAATAAAGCATGACTTCACTGCACACTAGCACATACAATATTCACCACTCTTTCAAAAGTATAATTAGCATCCGTGTTATGTGTGTTGCCCACATCCAGAGAGACCAGTGTTTGTGCAACGGCCTGTGAACCAGGTGGTCTTAGTTGACGAGGCTGTAGAGTTCAGGTGTCAGGTTCATGGCGACCCACCTCCTACACTGCGCTGGAAAAAGGAGGACGTGGACATTCCCCGCGGCAGGTGAGGGATGCGTGTGAATCTGTGTTGTGCATATGTCTGTGGATGCTTGCGTGTTGGTGTGTGTGTATATTTATACAATAAAAGTCAAAAATCAACATATTACGCATGCAAGACTTTCATCAGTGTGGCAAAACTAATTTATTAGCTGCAGAGAATCTCATTATTTGCTGTTTGAACTACTACGCTAACAACAGATGAAAGTCTAGCCATTGTTTGCTTTTGACTAATTTTCCCTTTCAAGTACCACTACACTTTATGTGTGTGTACATAAGACACTAAAATATTCAGAGATTGACACAGCAAAAGCATATTGTTGCTATCGGGTGAAAGCCTTGTATGTCCTAAACCGTTGTTTTTCTGGAAATAAACAAAGACTAATTTAAAAACACTTTATTGAGCTATTTAACTCAGAGGGAATCGCCTCATAGATATTTAAATGTTTGTAAAACACACAGACAAACATAAAGGGTGACCAATTATAGCATTGATTTCTGGTAAAAAAAAAGACTAAATATGAAGATACAAGATTTTTGCCTGACAGTGACGATATATAAAGTGATCCAATGTAGCCCTACAAGGAATAGTACCTAAATGAAGATTATAATCTCCAGTCAGTCTGAAAGGTGTTGATTTATTTCTGTGGTTGTTTCTTTGGTAGTTTGTGATGCTGTTGTATGTATTGCATCATATTCGAAGGTGTTCCTGTGGTTTGGTTCATCCTTGTGTACTCACATCATAAGCACATGTTAATTGCCTTGCAATCCCATTAGGGCACTTGTTTTTAAGTCATTATCGGCCTGTCATGTGGGCTTTAACAGTTACTGCTCAGCGCTTTATACTTTTAATTACAGTATGTCTCATTATGCAATCTGGCCATCTATCAAAGCTTTTTAGTTCTGTCGTTAGGTCTGAGTATACAGTAGGTTTAAGACTTATTTTATTCCTTTTAATAATATAAAACTATTAACAATACATTTCAAACATTGGCATTATTTTAGAGCCAAAAATGGATAACAAAATGTGATTTCAGCTGGACCTTAAATGTTTTTACAACTAAATTGAGCAATTTCTCCAATTTATGTAATAAATAGCAGTTTGTAACAAACAATTTTATTTAACCACAAAACACAGGCTGGCACTCTTTCTGAACTTGTTGACTATTTTCATGGCAATTTCAGATACATCATTAGAAATTACAGCAACCTGTGTCATTCACAAGCTTATGTAAACTGCTTATGGATTGATGCATGTAAATCCTATAACGTTTCAAATAACCTGGGTAAACCTGGATAAACCTTGTCTAATTGTGAGAAACCTGATTAAGATGCATAACTTAATTTCATATTAAATCAGACTTGGTACAGTACTGGGTATTGTAGCAATGCATTTCCATATAGCTTATAATCTGTTTGACTTGTTATCTATTACGCTGAACCGTTCTCTTGCTTTTGATTGAAAAAAAAACTCATTATGTATATATAATGAACTGTGTAATTATGTATATATAATGCACTTATATGTTTTGGGATATGTATTCAATTACTACTGGAATTGCTATCATGTAAATCAAGCATCAAGTAAATCAAACACAAGAGTACCAACTAATCAGATACAATTGAGTAAATATGGAGCCTGTGATACTCAAAACCTTGTGCAGCAACTTTGTTTAATTGATTATTTAGCTTTTAAAAGAACTACTAAAGAAATACAATCCCCTATGGAAAGAGAAACAGTTTAACTAACACCTGTTACAAGCCATTGCTGCTGTATGAAAAAGGAATGGTACCCTCTCTGGTGTGTCAGAATAAATTGTGAGGTAGACTAACTGCCTATGTCTCTGTCTGGCAGTCTGTCTGCCCACCTGTGTTGTGCCCTCTACCTCAGTACCCCTTGATTCTAGAAACATGTCCTACTTTCAGACCTGCCTACCTCGCCTCACTTCCCTCCTTCCACTTCTTTCGTAAACCCGTCAGCCTCCTGGGAAGGCTGTATCTGGGTCAGAGATGTGCTGTGAATGGAGTCCTCAGCAGACTCTGGACAGACCCCTCAACCCCCAATGATATTCTGCCCACACCCTTTGGAACATCTACTTCAAATGTGACTTTTTCTCACCCTTTGTGCCATTTCTCTGCCTGACTTGCCTCTTGTCTCTGAATCAGTATGGCTGGCTAGACAATTTCACAGGATCTCTCACGCCAAAAGGGACCCTAGAGAGGGAGAGCCCGGCTCCTTGCTCTTCTACTCGTTCTGTCTGTAGCCCCTCTGAGGTGCTTATCTAAACTTTGCTAGCTGAGATGTTTCGCTGCACTCTAACTGCACCACTGCTGCCTTGCAGTATGCTGCACTGGCGGATGCACACTGGTGCAAGGAACATATCTATGAATTAGTCATTTCTTACTGCTTGGCTCATTCATCAAATTCACTTTGTCAGACTGTGCCACTCCCTTACTCTCAGACTGTTTGTCTTTCCCTCTGTCTCTGCTTCTTCTCTTTTGCTTGCTCTCTCTCAGACACACACACACACACACACACACACACACACACACACACACACACACACACACACACAGACATATTGTAAAGCATATACTGCACAGCCCACACCACAGTGGGTGGCTCGTCTTTATAAATATTGAAATAGTGGAACAGTCAGGGTTCCAGCTGAAAGCACCTTTCATTTTGCCGTGCCTTCATCTCAGCATAATTGCTCCCCTTTTTCTGATACTGTGGCAGAGTGTGTGCAGCAGGGAGTCTTAATTGTCTTAGAAAGTCTGTCTTTATTCTATCAAAAATGACACAACCTTCGTAAAAGCTTCCATCGAGAAACATCACACACGTTTACGCAACCTTGATTCAATTCGGTGTTTGTCGATTGTATTTACTTCATTAAAATGAAGATTTCTGATGTGCATAATTGTTATTGATCTTCCCGTTTCATGAAATCAACCTGTGATGCCACTTGACTCGATGTCACTGTTCTTCTCTGTCTGCCAGGTATGACATAAGATATGAAAAAGAGGACTTCCTGCTGAGGATAAAGAAAGCATCAGTCAGTGACCAGGGAACCTTCACCTGCCTAGCAGAGAACCGCGTGGGTAAACTGGAGGCCTCTGCCTACCTAACTATCAGAGGTGGGTAACTGCTTGTGGACTCACTCGTAGCAAACTCATAACCCGTCCCTGATATTTTTTGTGTCTCCCAAAGCAGGCCACAGGACAATCAGTCCTTTATTGCCCACTTTACGAGCGTTATTGGCCCCCTGCTGAAATGCTGGGCCTGGCCTCAGCTTTTCTTTCATATAATAGTTGATTGCTCCAGATCTCCAGCCAGGCTCCAGATGTGAACAATCTAACCAACTTTAAGAGAACTGTTATGACTTCTCCTGGGGGGCTTATTCTCCATCCAGCCCACTCACTCCACATTTACACCATATCAATGTGAGGAAGCTTTTTCATACTAAAGGTTGATATTGTAACAATAAAAAACAATATATTTGCCAAATCAGAGGCCCTCTGCTTTCTGCTCTTTACATTGTCGTTATAAATGGAGAGCACGACAACATTGTTCATACAATTTGAGATTAGTAACACTTGGCTCAAAACCAACCCATAACATTTTCTTAACACCTCGATAAGTACATCATACATCTTCATACATACTGTACATCACATGAATCATAACATAAACTTGTCATTCCTTCTTTATTACTTTATACTTTATATATTGGATTCGTATTCTTGTTCCTGTTACTCATGCATGAATTGTTTTATATCCTGAAATGATGTCCTGACCGCATCTTAAGATTGATTTTGGAGCTAAACAAGACATATTTTGAGTGACATATCCCTTATGTTAAGCCAGATTTGTGTTTAAATATAATATGACATGTATAGTGAGTTGACACAGACCACTAATACAAAAGCTGCACTAAGGCAGTAAACACCTGACTGGACATTTTCAGAAAGGAAAGGAAATTATCAATGATAACGGAGAGAAAAAAAAACACCTTAAAGGGATACTTTGGCTTTTTTGAAGCGGGGTGGTATGAGGTACTTACCGATAGTCAGTGTATAACCTACAGTAGAGGATGGTTAGCATGCCCCTAGTTTGGAGAAACAGACAGGAGTATCAAGATAGCAGCTAAGCTAGTACTGGTGTGGATGGGGCCATCAGCTATGTATTTTAGCCAATTTAAAAGTCCCACACCTGAAAAAAACAATTTCAGTTTAAGTGTACACTATATTTAGAATATTTCCACCGCTTTACCTTGACGTCAGACAGCCCTTCCTTCAGTTTCTACAGACGTTTTCCCTCTCTCTCTTTCAGCGGTTCAGTCTCCCTCTGCAAAAGTTCTTCTTCTGTATATTCCGGTTACAGTATTCTCGTCTCCACAGTGAACGGCATTTCCTCGCCGCTGTCTTAATCACTCGTTTTGATTATTTTCTTGCATTTGTTGTCTCTTCCAAAAGAGAGAGTCTGACACAAACAGCTGATCTACGGCGTGAGGAATTGGGGAGTTCTACAGTTGAGGAAATGTAGTGCCATAGGAAAGGGCTGTCTGACAGTAGAGCGGTGAAAATATTGTAAATACAGTGTACATTTACACTGATATAGATTTTCTTAGGTGGGACTTTGTTTTGTCTGCTGGCCCCGTGCATTGCCTACAGTACATTGCTTAGCTTCTGTGCCAGTCCTGTTTACTTTTTCAAACTGGGGTGTGCCGACTGCCACCTACTGAAGGTAATACACTGACTATGGATAAGTACCTCATACAACCCCGCTTCAAAATATCCCAACTATCTCTTTAACTGAATGTTTTAATTGGTTTATTCATGTTATATATCCACTAGCTGTTTGGGATATGCTTGTAATTACTTTCACTGATTAAAGTTCTTATTGGGCTGATGTTGAGATGTGATAGGTGTGACAAAAGAAATACATGACTGTCAGCCAGATGTCAATGATTTGATTTTTTAAATATTATAATATAATATTATAATCTGCTATTTAATCAATTTAATTTAATCTAGTCTAAGTCTGCCCTTGTTTCATTTACACGAAACACTTGATATACAAACAGATCTGTGTGAATGTGCTATTCTTCTGACAGAAGAATAACAGATAAATTGTTCAGCCAATGGTTTTTGGCAATGGGTACCCTTCCCCTCCTAACGTTGCCAAGGTGCCATTTCCTTGAGGCCCGTGCCATCACCTGCTTTTGGTGACTGAGCTCCAACCTCTTCCCCCTTGAACTTCATGGATGGAAACCCAACTCCATCTCATTCATTTCTGATTTTCATTCTTTTTTCTGTCCCTCTGTTCTACTCCTCTGCTTTCTTTCTCTCTGTGCTGTGTGTTAATCTCACCCACACCATTGTTGTGTCACCAGCTCGCCCCGTCGGTAAGTAAGAGCTGATCCCATTCGGCATGCGTTGCTCTCTTTCTGTTTTTGATCACACACATGTATGCATGGGCTGTTGTGGCATTCCACAAACACATTCATCAAACTAATATTGGACATGCATATATCTACATTGTTACTATCAACCCCTGACTTCCTCTGGCAGTTTGAATTTACCACCTCACTTCTTTCAAGGTGTCCAGATACAGTATGATTGACATGCCCTAGTTCAAAAACTCAAATTGAGGAGGACGTTAAGGCATCCTGCAAATTAGTCGATATCATTCATTCTGGTGTTCTGGCAGCTGGATGAATGGCCTGTGTGATTGGCATAGTCAAGAAATAGTTCTTAAAGTAATAGCCGAGAACTAATGCATGAACCTTTTAGCTTGCAGCTGGACCTTCAGTCCAAGCATTTGTCTTTTTCAACTAGTCCTGTCTATAATACGCACTGTGCAAATGTGTTGCTATTGTGTTATGGTTTATTCTACCTTTAACCTCAGAGGCACCCCAGTTTGTGGTGCGACCCCGTGACCAGATTGTGGCCCAAGGACGAACAGCTACCTTTCCTTGCGAGACCAGGGGCAAACCTCAGCCCACTGTCTTCTGGCAACGAGAGGGTAGCCAGGTAATGTACTTGGTTATATCTATCTATATGTATGTGTGCATGATGTGAAATTAATGATTTCTATTATAAGCCTACTTCGCTATACAGACATACATTGTGCAGCAGAATTCAGAGTAAAGTATCTAAAATTTAAAAACAATGGCCAAGGATCTGACTAAAAGGATCAAACCAGGGAACAGCAAAATGTGGTTCTGTTCCACATACAGATAATGAAGTGGTCATTTATCACTAATCTACACCAGTCTGACCGGCAAATTCACTTAGCAAGAAACAATGTCATGTGCAGCATTAGAGTCATTAGACATAATGAAAGCAGGCTAATGTCCTTTCCTGCCCATCAGCTTGTCTGCTTGGGGGTGCAGAAACCGACAACGCTGATGCCTCAATTTTACAACCATGACTGCAGGTTATTACAGCAGGATTATCACTCTGGGGGTAAACTGCCATTCAGACCTAATAGGAAAGAGACATTGACCTACTTTTCTAACTGAATTGTACATAATTGTTGTAATATGTAAGCAAATTGAAGACATGTCTTGAACACAGGAGTGATTCCTTTAAAGTCAGTTGGCAAAATATGTAAAGTTAAAATACATTAAACTCAGTCTTCTCCCATTAGGAGAATGTGAAGACAAGTACACATTAATTTGGCAAAGTGATTCACTATTAGTGACAGAAACATGTGAAAAGATACCATCTGCACAAAATGCAAATATGTATAGGTGCCTGTTTATTACATGACCAAGGGTTAGCATGTAATTTAAGAAAAAAACATGGGTCTTAAAATTTACCCTTGGGATAGAGTACAACACAGATTAGTTTAGCAGAACCTTGTCAGAAAGATGTAATTTAAACTATGTATCACAAGAAATTGAAAATTAGTTCCTACATTTTACCAAGAGATCTACTGGCAGTGTGAAGGAGATTTGCAATAATTGTCCCAATAATCTATTTGAAGCAGTGTACTGTAGTTGTTTGTGTGGTACACAAATTCTACTTTATGAGTGTTTGTGACTCTAAAGTATCTGCTCAAAAAAAACTGATTTTCTTTTTTTTTTAATTACAACTTCTTCTTAAAAGTAGGTTCCAGTTTCTAGATTTTATACTTTTGGACTACCAAGCAAGTATTATTCATTTTATTTACATTGCTTCCCACTTTTACTCCCTGTAGGATCTTCTGTTTCCCAACCAGCCAACACAGGAAGCTAGCCGTGTTTCTGTGTCTGTGAATGGAGAGTTGACCATTTCATCTGTGCAACGCTCTGATGCAGGGTATTATGTCTGCCAGGCGCTCACTGTAGCAGGCAGCATCATGGCCAAGGCCCAGCTTGAGGTAGCAGACGGTAAGGCTAGCCACATGCATACTAAAATATGAGAGCTACTTTTTCTTAGTTGCAGTATGTGATTTAACAGCACCAACATGTGCTAATAGCCGTTTTGTTTCAACATTTTTAACCTACATTCTATTGTTACGCCCCGTTAGGTTAATTACTGTATGCATTAGGGAAGCACATGCACAGTATTAGTGGATACAAAATACTATTGCATGATCGCATGGCACAATATACAGGTAATTTTACCACAATGGAATTACTTGTATCATCTTTAGGGATTCTCCTGATAGCTGGTAGGTGACACCACTGCTTTATCTAATGATTTCTAAGAATATTTAAAAAGTATAAAATTGCAATGACTGCAGTTCGTAATCACAACTTGACATTATTCGAACTTTAGAATGTGGAACCATAAAATATGTTTTACTTAGCTTCCTGAAGTCGCAGGTTTGCATCAGCAATCTTTTCAGGGTAGGGTACTAGCAACACTTATTATGATTTAATAGCCTTGTCACTGGTATTCTGTAGTTGTATTTGATGCATACTGGGCTTTAAAATCATACAGAAAAACACAGACATGCTTGCAGTATTGTTCAGAACTAATAAAACAGTTAATAATAAAAGCTTTTTATCTGACTACACTCGGATCAGCGAAGAATCATCTATATGCTGTAAAAGAAAAAATCAATCCGTATTGTTATCACCTCCCTTTGGTAAATGGGAATGGTCTGAAAAAGACTGAAACTGTCTAAAGTAAAACTGTCTTCTTGATGGAGAGACACTTTAGCATTCCTCTTCTTTTTTTTTTTTTTTACAAAGCTTTAATGTTAACATTAAGTGCTGTGCCGCTGCCAGCTGGGAGCTGTTTATGCCCTTCTCTCCATTTGTTTCTTGACTTTTTCTCCCACACATTATTAAATTAAAATCTGTTGAAGTGTTTTTAGAGAGGAAATGACTCCTGTTCTGTCACTCAGAAGAGATGGATCAATATGAAAATGTTTGGTGCAGAGCACGAGGGGTGGGAAACATGCAGATGATTGATGGCTGTAACCGGAGACTTGCCGTGATACCAAGTGGCGTTTTGGAAGGTTGACGTGACGTTTCTAGCATTACTTAAGATTAAGGGTGTCTGACAGAGGCCTGCATTGGATGTAAACTTTCTGAAGGTCCAGATATGGACTAGTGCTCCACCCTGGGCATTGCGTATGATGTGTGACTGGCAGGTTTATAAATTATCCAGTCTGATAATTGAATTGGCAAGTATAGGGCAGTTCTCCTGACCACTGTAAGAATACCACGGCATACAGTAGCGTGCAAGCTAGGGAAGGTTGTGTGTGAGGATTGAAACACAGGCATTTTATTTAGCCATTTCTTTTACTGAAAATTGTTTGCACCCTGAGAATACTGATAGACAGACAGAAGTGGTTTGGTGATTTTCGATGGATGCAAAACTGGGTCAGCATTAGAATCCAATGTAGCTGCCTGAAATACACTACACAGAAATACACACGGTAATACACTCTTTTAAAATCTATATTTCAAGCCTACAGGTGGTGAATATTTGATACTGGATAGATTTTGAGTGTAGTAATTCCAACCTGTCCGACTGATTCCTACGGACACTTGAGGATGCCTGGAGGCTATAGTGGCTACTGGTGTGATGCTTGATCAAAGAGTACAATCCCAGACCTTAAGTTACATTTCAAATCCAGTTTTGGGCAGTGGTGTTATTTTGTCATCTAATCAATGTTTTAATAATCAACATTTACTCTGTAGCAGGCATAAAACCAGTAGTTAAATCTCCCAACATCCCTTTATCTGCAAACCTACTGTAAAACAATTCTGTTTATTTTGCAGCCTGGGCAGCCTCTGGTAGTGATAAGTGATAAACAAACTTGAAAAGCAACATTTTATTATTACCTCTGTCACTGAAGCTGGAGTGTATGATTGCATTTCTTACAGCAGCTAAATTAGGAACAGCAATATGATGTTGTTGTTGGCTCTCTAATCACTTGGGGGTAATGGTAGCTTGCTATACAGTAGATGTAATGAAAATTCCCTGAAAATGCAATACCAGGCTGTCTATATTTAGCTAATATAAAGACCAATGCTCAACTGAGGTTCCTCACGAAAGACTGATTATTGATTTATTTATTTTATGTTCATAACACTTTCACAGATCAGTGAAATCCCAATAAATGCATTACATTATTACATTACATTTCATTTAGCTGACGCTTTTATCCAAAGTGACTTCCACTTAAGTGCTTTCAACCCTGAAGGTGCAAATTCCAGACAACAAGAACTAAGTGCAAGTGCATTAGCTTTAAATAAGCAAAACTACAAAGAGCCATATGAAAGTGCAGCTTCGAGATTTTATATTATTTTTTTTATTTTTTTATGTTTATCCGAGGTGTAGTCGGAAGAGATGTGTTTTTAGCCTTCGGCGGAAGATGCGTAGGCTTTCGGCCATCCTGATGTCAATAGGGAGCTCATTCCACCATGTAGGAGCCAGGACAGCGAACAGTCGGGATTTTGTTGAGTGATTAGTTTTCCCTCTCTGTGAGGGGGCAGCAAGCAGGTTGGCTGATGCAGAGCGGTGTGGGTGGGTTGGAGTGTAGGGTTTGACCATGTCCTGGATGTATGCTGGGGCTGATCCGTTTCTGGCCCTGTATGCAAGTACTAGTGTCTTGAAGCGGATGCGGGCAGCAGTTGGTAACCAGTGAAGAGAATGGAGGTGTAGTGGGAGAGAACTTGGGGAGGTTTATATTGCCACCTGAATGCAAACAGTTCAGCTTCCATAATAACTGGCATGTCACATCTGGTTCTGCTTACTGTACCTGTACCAAGTTGTACTTGATTTCTCTGCTATCCTGCTTGAGTTGCTGTGTTCCTCATTGTGCTGAAGGAGGTGTGATGAAAGATAAGGCGAGGGGAAGCTGCTGTAAACACTTGTACGAATGGAGACAGACCCTGATAACAGTTAAGAGCAGCAGTGAGGAAATTGGAAGCGGGGAGTAGTTACAGGCCTAGAGAGCTTCAACACTCCAGAAATTACTGATGCAGAGTGCAGAGGCTGTTTTCTGGATGATATAACATGCTTTTAAAAGAGATGTATTGTTGTTTTGCTTAGCATGCTAATTCAGAGTTTTGTTTTGTGTGTGCGTGTGTGTGCGTGTGCGTGTGTGTGTGTGTGTGTGTGTGTGTGTGTGTGTGGGGGGGGGGGGATGCCAAGAGGGAGGAGGTTCAGCCATGAGTCAGAGTAGGAAGAGAGAGGACAGGCATGGATGTGTTGAGAGGTGTTATAAAGAAGGTATGGTAATTAGCACCACGGGTGAAGCATTGTTAATCCTCACATAGTAATTAAAGCGCAAAGGTGTGATGCAGTGCCATGAGCACACTGCCTTACTGTGGGAAAGGCTCACAAAACCGTCACTTTCTCTCACAACAAATCCATCAGATTGAACCCTAACATCTTGGGCCTGCAGTCACCAATGCAATTACTGCAATCACAAATTAACACCTTGTGATAAGGTCATGTGTTTTTTTTCTCCAACAAATCAGGCAAAGTCTAACTAGTTAGAATAGAGAGTCATTGCTACATGCCAAGACCATGACACACAAATTACAGTGCTTGAAATGTGTTCCTTGATTATTATCCTTAGCCCTGAAGGACCGCCCTCCACCCATTATCCGACAAGGCCCATCCAATCAAACGCAGGCATTGGGAGGTGTGTCCCTACTCAGGTGCCAGGCATCAGGGGACCCAGAGCCCACGGTCACCTGGCGAAAGAATGGGGCCAGTCTGCTTGGAAAGGATCCGCGATTTTCCCTGCTGGAGCATGGCAGCCTTCAGATCCAGAGTACCAGGGTGGGTAATTGTGGATTACAGAGAGATGCATAGAAGTTAGCATGCAGCATTGTACGTGTAGAATGTAAAATCGCTTGCTATTTATTTACTGTAGAGAATTAAAGGATAATTTCAGTTTAGTGCAATTTGGGTCTCATCTGTGTAGTATTGTACATTAACTCTATTGCATATGATAACATTGTACTCAAGTAATTGCTGAGAACTGGAAACGCCGTGACTTTGCTACAATTTACCAAGGTTCCCTTCCTTTTTGCTAAATCTGAAGTGGTCCAAGCAATTCCAGCAATCAAGTTTCACTGGCAGCGGTTTTATCAGGACCCGGGGATTAATTAATAAAAACAAAAGATTGTTAATTAGTCTTTGAGAGAATGTTTTCCCCCCCAAAAAATGAATGATTTGTTTCCTACTCTGCGCCATATCAACTGAATCTTCTGTAGTGCCTGCAAATAAATCACACTGTGCACATATTTCTCAAGGACTCCAAATTCAATTTCTGTTTCATTAACTTGATGACCTAGCTTTTAATGCATTGTCAATAAAAACTAAAAATAGGACCTCAATGCATAGTACATACATGGATACACATACAAACACAAAAACTCAAACACACATCTAGTCCCAGTTTTTTTGTGTTTGTACATCACATCCTTCTATTGCATGTGAAAGACGAGAGACAGATTCTTTCATCTGCCAGCTGATATCAACTGAATGTAATTCAAATGGACAAGTGCAGTCAAGTTGCTTTTAAAAGATGAATAGTGAGGATTGATTTTTATAAGTTGTTAAACGCTGCTATTTAGGCTGAATCTCTGAGGCAGCAGTTAGACTCAAGGACTCAAGGACAGAGACACGTAAGAGGAGTCCAAAGGGGGTAATATAATGGAGGAAGTGCAATATACAGTGTCCTGTCACAGTGTCAAAGTGCTCTTCCTGTGTCACTCTCTCTCTCTCTTCTACTCTCTCTTGAGAGATTGCATAGTTGTGAGTGGCTCCTAAGGCATTGCCAATATGAAATAGATTGTCATATCTCTTATTCCCTGTGTCAGCACTGATGATGATAATGTTGATGGCTGTGGGAATAGGGGTTGACTCTTATTGGAGGAAATCAATTAAGAGAATTAATGTAAGCTCTTACTGGATTCTTTTTTTCATTGGCCGGTGTTAAAGTTTTCTCATCCACTCTCCGACATTTCTCGAGCCAAATGCAGGCCAGTGGAGGTTAATGCATTTTTACTGTACTACTAGCTGTGAACCTCTTTCAAAGCCCAGAGTGACGCAAGAGCTAGTAGAAACCATCTGGGATCAGAGTTACAAAGACTATTGGATTCAGTGGAACACAGCAATAGAGCACACCCTGGAAATCTGTGTTATCTGTATTACAAAAAGAATCTTTAATGGTCAGGTTCATGCAGACAGCTTCACCTTTTGGTTTTTAGTGTTACATTTGGTTTCTGTTACAGTACATCTCTGAAATCAGCCTAATTGTTAAAGTTGTAGATTATATTGAATCTTGTTTTTAACCTTAATTATAATATCGTAATCTGTTGTCCTGAACAGCTGTCTGATTCGGGGTTGTACACCTGTGTTGCCACCAGCTCCAGTGGAGAAACATCATGGAGTGCCTACTTGGATGTCAGAGGTCTGCTTCATTAGAAATAATTAACACAAATTGTATGCATATCAAGCATAACTTGCTTGATATGCTTTGCATTTGCAGGTATTCATTTTTTCTCTCTACGTTTCCTCCTTTGTCAGACTCCACCGACTTCTTAGACTTCATGTCTCACAACGCAACAGCCCTCCCAGGACCGCCCTCCAAGCCAGAGGTCACTGATGTTACCAAGAGCAGTATCTCGTTGTCATGGGAACCGGGGCCAGAGGCGGGCTCCCCAGTGTCCTCCTATGTCATTGAGGCCTTTGGGTATGTCTCTGACCTATGGCCTCCAGCAACATTTAGTGACCCCAAACTTTCATGGCAGTTACAGTGGTGGGTGCTTCTGTGGGTATTCAATCAAGCCAGGGCAGTTTCAAGCAGAACATTCTGGATGGCTTACAATTCATTTCACAAGAGTGAAACATTTTCTGGTATTTAAATTTGAATGCTAATTATATGGCAAATAAAAGCTCAACATGATTGGCACGTGAGAATTGGCATTTTTCTTTTCTTACCAAATAGTTGACAAAAAGAAAGGACTACAAAGGCTTAGCATGTGTCATGATTGTTACCCTGATTACTCTTTTTGACGATGACAGAAAGTATTTCTAAAGATTTCATAAGTGATTATGGCATGTCATCACTGTGTGACATGTTATTTTTGCTTTTAGTCCCTAGGAGCACGGCCTACCAGTGTACGACCTCAAATAAACTGTCTAGATTACTTCTAAAGTAATGAAAGGATTCTTCCTAATTGATTTGATTTAATCATGCTCTCTCTACAGTCAGTCAGTGAGTAACAGCTGGCAGACAGTGGCAGACCATGCAAAGACCACCGAGTACACAGTCAAGGACTTGCGACCCAATACTGTCTACCTGTTCATCATCAGGGCAATCAATGCTCAAGGGCTCGGGGACCCTAGCCTCATGTCTGAGCCTGTCCGGACTCAAGGTACAGAAATAAGAATGTGTCGTGATGGATTCTTAGCGATAAGCATCAATATTCCATGCTACATGCTTGCATTTCTCTCTCCATTCCCAGACATTAGTCCCACAGCACAGGGAGTGGACCACCGCCGCGTGCAGAAGGAGTTGGGAGATGTGGTGGTCAGCATGCATAACCCTGTGGTCCTTAGCTCTACTTCAGTGCAGGTCACATGGACTGTGAGTACTTATATTTATTGTACTTCTTTTTTTTTTATTACGTTGATTTATGGCAGTTTTACCTTCAGAACAGCAAAACAAATCTTTCCTTAGCTTGTTGGGAACTTTATACTTGGCATGTTACTATGTTTTGGATTAGTTGGCACACACACACTCCTGAACATTGAAGGATGGCTACACATTCATAGTCTGAGCAGCTGGTGCTCCATCAATTTAGAATGGTTTGAGGTGATGCAGGAATCAAGACTAATGTTTCCATTCAGGACAAATACATCACCATTAGGTGCTACATGTGTCACTTCTGGAGGCAGTTAGCAGTCAGTCCTTTATCTGGGAAATGTTATTTGTCTGTTGGCAAGGTGTCCCTACTGCCTGCTGCTGTAGGTTAATGACACACCTAGGATGGGCTTACACTAGTCTGCTATTTCATGCTTGTCTGTACGACAAAGTGTACTATAATGGTGCTCACAGACTGACACAGTGACAAGATAAACCTGTGTTTGTGCTCGATCTGAATGGGTACGCGGCCGTTATTCGACCAGGCTCCATTTGCGGGAAACACACTCATTCATTATCCAATGTCAAGCAAATGTGTCTGTATTGAAGTGGTTTGTGCACACTGTTGAATTTGATCCAAAGTCGTTGTTGCCTTGTGCATGTCCTGTGGAAACAGTTGCACAAATGTGCATTTCCCATTTTAGATTTCATATTTCAGTAAACTTTAATTGGACAATCTATTACTTCAACAAAATGTCACTCACCTAGTTGTAACCATGACTCTTAGGCTACGTTCACACCGCAAGTCTTAATGCTTAATTCAGATTTTTTTTGCTCAGATTCAATGTTTTGTTTGGCTGTTCACATTACCTTTTAAAATGTGGCCCTATATCAGATTCCATTGTGAACTGGTTGCGGTTTCGAACTGACCCGCATGTGCCAAAGAGCAATAACAATGACATCAGATGCAGCACGCTGTTGCACTAAAGTTAGGGAGGTTATGGAGGAAGTAAGCATTTTTGCTTTTATTTCAAAATGTTTGTGTAATGGCAGCCATAACATTAATGAGCATAATACCAATTAGGTCTAACACCTCACTCTTCCTCCATTGACTTGCTCCATCACTGTTCTCCATTTTGTAGGCCTAGTCAAGTTTTTAATGTTACTGTCTGTGTCTATGGCTAACTCCCGCTGGCGTACAATTGTGAGACAAATGTCGATGTAGATTGATGTAAAAATCACATCAAATCTGCCTGCGGCTGCATTGAAAAAGACCTGACCTGGGTCTGATTCAGACATATGGAAGTGGTCTAAATCAGAAAAAAAATCTGATCTGGGCAAGATTTGAGTGTTCACACTACTTCTAAAGAAGTCTGACCTGGTCACTTGACCCTAAAAAAAATCAGATTTGGGCCACTTTTGCCTGCAGTCTGAACGTAGCCTTATTCTAGACTTCATCTTGATTAATTCTGCAACTATCTTCTAAGACAATGGGAAAGTGAACACAGATGAGGCTACTTTATTTTGATTCATGGCCTCAACCATATAAATTATTTTTTTTTATAAGGCTTTTAGATTAACAAGTTATTATGTTAATGCCATGCTGACTGAGGTTGCAGAGAGAGAGAGACAGAGAGAGAGAGAGGAAAAGAAAAGAAAAGAAATCTATCCTAATATATTTTGACTGGTACTATGATAAACAGCTGCTTTATATCACTTGTAAAAGCCTTTTCTTGCTTCTGCCCTTGTTAACGAGCCATTACTATGAGTTCTACGTATTACATATTTTACTCGTCCCCAGCAAAAAAGTAAAAACTGTTTTCATCCAGTATTTTGAGTCCAAAACTGTGCTGAAAGTCTGAGTCAGGGGTGCTGTTCAGCTATGGCTCTTCATGTGGTTTCTTGCTCCTCAGCTGCTAATTAAACTGTATGATTAACTAAGCGTGCAATGTCACTGACAGAGGACACAAACTGAATGTTGATCCACAGCTCCAAAGCAGTTCACACCCTGATGTACGCCACCTCCCACATCATTACCATACAGCATGTCTTTATCCCATTCTCTTACTCCTTCTCCTCTCCTCACAGGTGGAGAATCCATCCCAGTTTATTCAAGGCTACCGTGTGCTGTACCGGCAGACGTCAGGGCTGCCATCCCCAGGGCCATGGCAGATACAGGACTTGAAGGTTGCCTCAGAGAGGGACATAACTCTCTCTGGTCTGAAGAAAGGCATCGTCTATGAGATTAAAGTGCGGCCATATTTCAATGAGTTCCAGGGTGCAGACAGTGAATCCATGACAGCACTCACCATGGAAGAAGGTAAGCGACGAATTCATTCACATCTCTGACAAAAAAATCTATTCCTCTGCTGACTTTATGTAACACAAAATGTAAGATTTCGTTACTTATGCATGAGCAGATTCTCTTGTGTAAATGGCTCCTACCTTTTAGTTACCTACTTTTATATTTAGTTGCAGCTAGTAATGGCTTCATGGCTAGATAGTAACGGATAATGGCATTTCAAGTACACCCACCCACACACGCATTCTTCTGCAGTGCCTTGTCCCCTGTGTCTGGAAACAGGTCTCCCAGACAGCGCAGTGGGGGTCTGTGACAAGCCTGGGCCTCTGTGGGTTGGTGGGCAGAGGGGGGAGGGCAGAAACTGTCTCCTTTGACATAAGCTCAACTCTCTCTCTCTGCTCCTCTGTGGACCCCTGCTGCCATGTCTCCGTCACACACCAACCAGACCTGTGTGATATGACCCCCCTTTTCCAACACACACACACACACACACACACACACACACACACACACACACACACACGGTATTAATCTTTAATGTATTGGTAATAACACTTGTTGGTGTCCTATCGTGCAGGTCAAATGATCAGCTACTGATTCCTTTTAAGGGGCTTTCACACCGCTGCGCGGCAACTCACCGCCTCCAGTCATTTCAATTAGCTGTCTTGAAGACCTGTCGTTTCAGAGGGGAAGTGGGGATGATCACGGCACTAAGGGTATGAAAGCAGTTTCAGCCCACGTAAAGAGTTCACCGAAATGGACTTCTGGCTGTATCTGCCTGGCTTTGGCAGATACAGCCGCTTTTAAAAACGCTTTGATTTTGTTGTTGTCAGGCCAGTTGCAGCATGGCGTTGTGTCAGCACCTTTAGGTCAACTGTGGCACAAATGAGTGTAACATAAAATCATTTGTTGTATACTTTATTTGTAAAGTGGACAATTTCCAGTATAATGTGATTAATAAATAATAGCCTTAAGCCCATCGCACAGAGCAACAACGAAAGCCCGGGAAAAAGCTGGCCCTTGAGTTGGGATTGTGTTCTCAAACAAGAATGAACTTCCATGCTTACTTCACAAATGCTGTGTTTTGCCCCCTGACTGGGCAGGGGGAACTCTTCATGTAATGTATTGCTTTCAGGTGCTGCACCAGCTGGACTGTGTGGAACATGGCTTGTCCTGAGAGCAAGTCAAGATGAGGCCATTAATGCATCCTCCTCACAGTAGGAGAATAAGGATGGCTATGAACAGGGCATACACAGAGAAATTCCCCTCACTGTAGCCCAATTAAAATGGCCAGACAGGATCACCAGAGGTCTTTGTGGACTGGGGCACGTGCTCAAGATACTTGGTATCTGGGAAACAAGGCATCGTGGTTCAGGAAAATTGGCTTGATCTACTGATACACTAGAGCCCAGGAAATGTGCTGCCCTGCACAATTCTGAGAAAAAAACATTCTATCCATCAAAGGCAGATTGGGAATGTGCCAGTGCCTTTGTGAAACCCTAGCAGAGGGGGTCTTAAGGGTCTCTGAGGTCAAAACAGCTGGTGACTCCCACCGCATACGGAGGGGGGAAGTGTATTAAGATTAATGATTCTCGCATCCCCTCGATGAGTTGTTGGTGTGAGCAATGTGGCCGGAGGCAGAAGGCCCTGTGATGTCAGAGTCATCGCTGTCATCCATAGGATCCTCTGGCTTTCCATCACTGCCAATGGCAAATCAAGGGAAATGCTGTGGTGTGCTAAGTCTGAGGCAGATGTAGCTGTTAAGATGAGGATATACTGATATTATGAGACCATGACATGAGGGTCAGTAAAGAGCAAAGACAGGGCCATCCTGGGTGGAATAGAACTCCCTGACCCTACAGAAGTGTATTGTGTGTTATGTGGCGACAGGTAAGTTGACATAGCAATGTTTGCTAATTCATGAATTAATTAGCTTAATTGATGCACTCATTTGCATAACAGGTTATGTTTACCACTTTATACCCTGTATAGCAGGACATTAAGCAGCTTAAGTGCCTTTTGTTTAATTGCACAGCTGTGAGTAAAAAGTGAAATGTTCCCTCAGACATTGGAAGCATTAATTGCTTTAAATTACTGTGTTGATCAGTCTTAATATCAGTATTAGTCACATTATTAATAGCATACTCTTTGACCTTTTCTGCTGTTTTGACCATTTATTGTAATGTTACCCTGAGTCATTACTGGTATTGTAGCCATTATTCATCCTCGGGGATTGTTCTCGTATACGGAAATTGCAGAACTACAGTTAATGGTTCCTGTCTTCTCCTAATGTAAACCTTTGACTGACTGGGCAAGCTCCATCAGTTTGCTGAAACAGCACCACTGAAATGACGTTTGGAAAACTGGAGCTTACTTGTTTGATGGTGCACTCACATTAGCCAACCAAAAATGCATTTATATATATATATATATATATATATATATATATATATATATATATATATATATGTATATATATATATATATATATATCATTTTGCTTTCCTAACAGTAGACTTGTCACCTTATTGTGACAGTACATCCGCGTGAGTTGTACTCTTGAGTAGTAATTGCTTCAGAAAGTCAATACAGTCCAAATTCCTGCATATCGATATCCTCAAACTGAGTCAATTTGCTAAATGTAATAGAAATAAAGTGCCCCTCATATGGAAGATTTAATTTCTTTGTACTGCCAGGCTGTCTAATATTTTGCCGACATGCCATATCTGTTTAGAGACACAACTTACATTTTGTGTTTGTCTCACCTTTTAAACTTTAAAAAGATTTATTGTTTTGCCATCATTTACCAAATGAGTTAAGTGATCCAGATGGTGAGAGCTTTCCAGCTGTCAGAAGACTGGAAGAGATCAACCTTGGGACTGGCCCAGACACTCTCTTATACTCCTAATATTAGGAGTATAAGAAAGAGTGTCTGACCTTATGACTC